>NW_026699150.1:0-71483 GCF_030435755.1 Ochotona princeps | reverse complement strand
TTATGGTTAGTGCCCTTTGAGAGCCTAGGACTGAAATGAAGCTTGGTGAGCATCCCACACAAACGAATGCTCCACATGCGGGTTTCACATGCCACCAACTCCACATTCACAGGCAACTTCAGCGCCACAGCCGTTTTCAGATAGACCTCAATGCAAAGGCTCTAGACGCAAATATTGGTGTGAGAGCTAATTCAATCAAGGAAACACTGCATGTTGGTGAAGGGCATATTGAAGAAGGATCAGCCGAGTGGTTCTTGTGGGAGAACAACTCCATTTGGCTCACTAACTTCACACACCATCAGGCTTCCAAGCAGCTCTCAAGGAAACTCAGTTTTCACACTCTATGCTTATTGCCCTTTGAGTGCATTATGTAGGAAAGAACCTGGTAGAGCATCCCACACAAATGAATGCTCCATATCCGGGTTTCACATGCCACCAACTCCACATTCACAGGCAACTTCAGCGCCACAGCCGTTTTCAGATAGCCCTCAATGCAAAGGCTCTAGACGCAAATATTGGTGTGAGAGCTAATTCAATCAAGGAAACACTGCATGTTGGTGAAGGGAATATTGAAGAAGGATCAGCCGAGTGGTTCTTGTGGGAGAACAACTCCATTTGGCTCACTAACTTCACACACCATCAGGCTTTCAAGCAGCTCTCAAGGAAACTCAGTTTTCACACTCTATGCTTAGTGCCCTTTGAGTGCATTATCTAGGAATGAACCTGGTAGAGCATCCCACACAAACGAATGCTCCACATGCGGGTTTCACATGCCACCAACTCCACATTCACAGGCAACTTCAGCGCCACAGCCGTTTTCAGATAGCCCTCAATGCAAAGGCTCTAGACGCAAATATTGGTGTGAGAGCTAATTCAATCAAGGAAACACTGCATGTGGGTGAAGGGCATATTGAAGAAGGATCAGCCGAGTGGTTCTTGTGGGAGAACAACACCATTTGGCTCACTAACTTCACACACCATCAGGCTTCCAAGCAGCTCTCAAGGAAACTCAGTTTCACACTCTATGCTTAGTGCCCTTTGAGTGCCTAGGACTGAAATGAAGCTTGGTGAGCATCCACACAAACGAATGCTCCACATGCGGGTTTCACATGCCACCAACTCCACATTCACAGGCAACTTCAGCGCCACAGCCGTTTTCAGATAGCCCTCAATGCAAAAGCTCTAGACGCAAATATTGGTGTGAGAGCTAATTCAATCAAGGAAACACTGCATGTTGGTGAAGGGCATATTGAAGAAGGATCAGCCGAGTGGTTTTTTGTGGGAGAACAACTCCATTTGGCTCACTAACTTCACACACCATCAGGCTTCAAAGCAGCTCTCAAGGAAACTCAGTTTTCACACTCTATGCTTAGTGCCCTTCTAGTACCTACTAATGAAATGAAGCTTGGTGAGCATCCCACACAAACGAATGCTCCACATGCGGGTTTCACATGCCACCAACTCCACATTCACAGGCAACTTCAGCACCACAGCCGTTTTCAGATAGCCCTCAATGCAAAAACTCTAGACACAAATATTGGTGTGAGAGCTAATTCAATCAAGGAAACACTGCGTGTTGGTGAAGGGCATATTGAAGAAGGATCAGCCGAGTGGTTCTTGTGGAGAACAACTCCATTTGGCTCACTAACTTCACACACCATCAGGCTTGCTAGCAGCTCTCATGGAAACTCACTTTTCACACTCTATGCTTAGTACCCTTTGAGTGCATTATCTAGGAATGAACCTGGTAGAGCATCCCACACAAACGAATGCTCCACATGCGGGTTTCACATGCCACCAACTCCACATTCACAGGCAACTTCAGCGCCACAGCCGTTTTCAGATAGCCCTTAATGCAAAGGCTCTAGACGCAAATATTGGTGTGAGAGCTAATTCAATCAAGGAAACTCTGCATGTCGGTGAGGGGCAATTTGAAGAAGGATCAGCCGAGTGGTTCTTGTGGGAGAACAACTCCATTTGGCTCACTAACTTCACACACCATCAGGCATCCAAGCAGCTCTCAAGGAAACTCAGTTTTCACACTCTATGCTTAGTGCCCTTTGAGTGCCTAGGACTGAAATGAAGCTTGGTGAGCATCCCACACAAACGAATGCTCCACATGCGGGTTTCACATGCCACCAACTCCACATTCACAGGCAACTTCAGCACCACAGCCGTTTTCAGATAGCCCTCAATGCAAAGGCTCTAGACGCAAATATTGGTGTGAGAGCTAATTCAATCAAGGAAACACTGCATGTTGGTGAAGGGCATATTGAAGAAGGATCAGCCGAGTGGTTCTTGTGGGAGAATAACTCCATTTGGCTCACTAACTTCACACACAATCAGGCTTCCAAGCAGCTCTCATGCAAACTCAGTTTTCACACTCTATGCTTAGTGCCCTTTGAGTGCATTATCTAGGAATGAACCTGGTAGAGCATCCCACACAAACGAATGCTCCACATGCGGGTTTCACATGCCACCAACTCCACATTGACAGGCAACTTCAGCGCCACAGCCGTTTTCAGATAGCCCTCAATGCAAAGGCTCTAGACGCAAATATTGGTGTGAGAGCTAATTCAATCAAGGAAACTCTGCATGTCGGTGAAGGGCATATTGAAGAAGGATCAGCCGAGTGGTTCTTGTGGGAGAACAACTCCATTTGGCTCACTAACTTCACACACCATCAGGCTTCCAAGCAGCTCTCAAGGAAACTCAGTTTTCACACTCTATGCTTAGTGCCCTTTGAGTACCTAGGACTGAAATGAACCTGGTAGAGCATCCCACACAAACGAATGCTCCACATGTGGGTTTCACATGCCACCAACTCCACATTTACAGGCAACTTCAGCACCACAGCCGTTTTCAGATAGCCCTCAATGCAAAGGCTCTAGACGCAAATATTGGTGTGAGAGCTAATTCAACCAAGGAAACACTGCATGTTGGTGAAGGGCATATTGAAGAAGGATCAGCCGAGTGGTTCTTGTGGGAGAACAACTCCATTTGGCTCACTAACTTCACACACCATCAGGCTTCCAAGCAGCTCTCAAGGAAACTCAGTTTTCACACTCTATGCTTAGTGCCCTTTGAGAGCCTAGGACTGAAATGAAGCTTGGTCAGCATCCCACACAAACGAATGCTCCACATGCGGGTTTCACATGCCACCAACTCCACATTCACAGGCAACTTCAGCGCCACAGCCATTTTCAGATAGACCTCAATGCAAAGGCTCTAGACGCAAATATTGGTGTGAGAGCTAATTCAATCAAGGAAACACTGCATGTTGGTGAAGGGCATATTGAAGAAGGATCAGCCGAGTGGTTCTTGTGGGAGAACAACTCCATTTGGCTCACTAACTTCACACACCATCAGGCTTCCAAGCAGCTCTCAAGGAAACTCAGTTTTCACACTCTATGCTTAGTGCCCTTTGAGTGCATTATCTAGGAATGAACCTGGTAGAGCATCCCACACAAATGAATGCTCCATATCCGGGTTTCACATGCCACCAACTCCACATTCACAGGCAACTTCAGTGCCACAGCCGTTTTCAGATAGCCCTCAATGCAAAGGCTCTAGACGCAAATATTGGTGTGAGAGCTAATTCAATCAAGGAAACACTGCATGTTGGTGAAGGGCATATTGAAGAAGGATCAGCCGAGTGGTTCTTGTGGGAGAACAACTCCATTTGGCTCACTAACTTCACACACCATCAGGCTTCCAAGCAGCTCTCAAGGAAACTCACTTTTCACACTCTATGCTTAGTGCCCTTTGAGTGCATTATCTAGGAATGAACCTGGTAGAGCATCCCACACAAACGAATGCTCCACATGCGGGTTTCACATGCCACCAACTCCACATTCACAGGCAACTTCAGCGCCACAGCCGTTTTCAGATAGCCCTCAATGCAAAGGCTCTAGACGCAAATATTGGTGTGAGAGCTAATTCAATCAAGGAAACACTGCATGTTGGCGAAGGGCATATTGAAGAAGGATCAGCCGAGTGGTTCTTGTGGGAGAACAACTCCATTTGGCTCACTAACTTCACACACCATCAGGCATCCAAGCAGCTCTCAAGGAAACTCAGTTTTCACACTCTATGCTTAGTGCCCTTTGAGTGCATTATCTAGGAATGAACCTTGTAGAGCATCCCACACAAACGAATGCTCCACATGCGGGTTTCACATGCCACCAACTCCACATTCACAGGCAACTTCAGCGCCACAGCCATTTTCAGATAGCCCTCAATGCAAAGGCTCTGGACGCAAATATTGGTGTCAGAGCTAATTCAATCAAGGAAACACTGCATGTGGGTGATTTGCATATTGAAGAAGGATCAGCCGACTAGTTCTTGTGGAAGAACAACTCCATTTGGCTCACTAACTTCACACACCATCAGGCTTCCAAGCAGCTCTCAAGGAAACTCAGTTTTCACACTCTATGCTTAGTGCCCTTTGAGTGCCTAGGACTGAAATGAATCTGGTGAGCATCCCACACAAACCAATGCTCCACATGCGGGTTTCACATGCCACCAACTCCACATTCACAGGCACCTTCAGCGCCACAGCCCTTTTCAATAGCCCTCAATGCAAAGGCTCTAGACGCAAATATTGGTGTGAGAGCTAATTCAATCAAGGAAACACTGCATGTTGGTGAAGGGCATATTGAAGAAGGATCAGCCGAGTGGTTCTTGTGGAGAACAACTCCATTTGGCTCACTAACTTCACACACCATCAGGCTTCCAAGCAGCTCTCAAGGAAACTCAGTTTTCACACTCTATGCTTAGTGCCCTTTGAGTGCATTATCTAGGAATGAACCTGGTAGAGCATCCACACAAACGAATGCTCCACATGCGGGTTTCACATGCCACCAACTCCACATTCTCAGGCAACATCAGCGCCACAGCCGTTTTCAAATAGCCCTCAATTCAAAGGCTCTAGACGCAAATATTGGTGAGGGGATAATTCAATCAAGGAAACACTGCATGTTGGTGAAGGGCATATTGAAGAAGGATCAGCCGAGTGGTTCTTGTGGGAGAACAACTCCATTTGGCTCACTAACGTCACACACCATCAGGCTTCCAAGCAGCTCTCAAGGAAACTCAGTTTTCACACTCTATGCTTAGTGCCCTTTGAGTGCATTATCTAGGAATGAACCTGGTAGAGCATCCCACACAAACGAATGCTCCACATGCGGTTTTCACATACCACCAACTCCACATTCACAGGCAACTTCAGCGCCACAGCCGTTTTCAGATAGCCCTCAATGCAAAGGCTCTAGACGCAAATATTGGTGTCAGAGCTAATTCAATCAAGGAAACACTGCATGTTGGTGAAGGGCATATTGAAGAAGGATCAGCCGAGTGGTTCTTGTGGGAGAACAACTCCATTTGGCTCACTAACTTCACACACCATCAGGCTTCCAAGCAGCTCTCAAGGAAACTCAGTTTTCACACTCTATGCTTAGTGCCCTTTGAGAGCCTAGGACTGAAATGAAGCTTGGTGAGCATCCCACACAAACGAATGCTCCACATGCGGGTTTCACATGCCACCAACTCCACATTCACAGGCAACTTCAGATCCACAGCCGTTTTCAGATAGCCCTCAATGCAAAGGCTCTAGACGCAAATATTGGTGTGAGAGCTAATTCAATCAAGGAAACACTGCATGTTGGTGAAGGGCATATTGAAGAAGCATCAGCCGAGTGGTTTTTTGTGGGAGAACAACTCCATTTGGCTCACTAACTTCACACACCATCAGGCTTCCAAGCAGCTCTCAAGGAAACTCACTTTTCACACTCTATGCTTAGTGCCCTTTGAGTGCATTATCTAGGAATAAACCTGGTAGATTATCCCACACAAACGAATGCTCCACATGCGGGTTTCACATGCCACCAACTCCACATTCACAGGCAACTTCAGCGCCACAGCCGTTTACAGATAGCACTCAATGCAAAGGCTCTAGACGCAGATATTGGTGTGAGAGCTAATTCAATCAAGGAAACACTGCATGCTGGTGAAGGGCATATTGAAGAAGGATCAGCCGAGTGGTTTTTTGTGGGAGAACAACTCCATTTGGCTCACTAACTTCACACACCATCAGGCATCCAAGCAGCTCTCAAGGAAACTCAGTTTTCACACTCTATGCTTAGTGCCCTTTGAGTGCATTATCTAGGAATGAACCTGGTAGAGCATCCCACACAAACGAATGCTCCACATGCGGTTTTCACCTGCCACCAACTCCACATTCACAGGCAACTTCAGCGCCACAGCCATTTTCAGATAGCCCTAAATGCAAAGGCTCTAGACACAAATATTGGTGTCAGAGCTAATTCAATCAAGGAAACACTGCATGTTGGTGAAGGGCATATTGAAGAAGGATCAGCCGAGTGGTTCTTGTGGGAGAACAACTCCATTTGGCTCACTAACTTCACACACCATCAGGCTTCCAAGCAGCTCTCAAGGAAACTCAGTTTTCACACTCTATGCTTAGTGCCCTTTGAGTGCGTAGGAATGACATGAAGCTTGGTGAGCATCCCACACAAACGAATGCTCCACATGCGGGTTTCACATGCCACCAACTCCACATTCACAGGCAACTTCAGCGCCACAGCCGTTTTCAGATAGACCTCAATGCAAAGGCTCTAGACGCAAATATTGGTGTGAGAGCTAATTCAATCAAGGAAACACTGCATGTTGGTGAAGGGCATATAGAAGAATGATCAGCAGAGTGGTTCTTGTGGGAGAACAACTCCATTTGGCTCACTAACTTCACACACCATCAGGCTTCCAAGCAGCTCTCAAGGAAACTCAGTTTTCACACTCTATGTTTAGCGCCCTTTGAGTGCCTAGCACTGAAATGAAGCTTGGTGAGCATCCCACACAAACGAATGCTCCACATGCGGGTTTCACATGCCACCAACTCCACATTCACAGGCAACTTCAGCGCCACAGCCGTTTACAGATAGCCCTCAATGCAAAGGCTCTAGACGCAAATATTGGTGTGAGAGCTAATTCAATCAAGGAAACACTGCATGTTGGTGAAGGGCATATTGAAGAAGGATCAGCCGAGTGGTTTTTTGTGGGAGAACAACTCCATTTGGCTCACTAACTTCACACACCATCAGGCTTCCAAGCAGCTCTCAAGGAAACTCAGTTTTCACACTCTATGCTTAGTGCCCTTTGAGTGCATTATCTAGGAATGAACCTGGTAGAGCATCCCACACAAACGAATGCTCCACATGCGGGTTTCACATGCCACCAACTCCACATTCTCAGGCAACATCAGCGCCACAGCCGTTTTCAAATAGCCCTCAATTCAAAGGCTCTAGACGCAAATATTGGTGTGGGGATAATTCAATCAAGGAAACACTGCATGTTGTTGAAGGGCATATTGAAGAAGGATCAGCCGAGTGGTTCTTGTGGGACAACAACTCCATTTGGCTCACTAACGTCACACACCATCAGGCTTCCAAGCAGCTCTCAAGGAAACTCAGTTTTCACACTCTATGCTTAGTGCCCTTTGAGTGCATTATCTAGGAACCTGGTAGAGCATCCCACACAAACGAATGCTCCACATGCGGTTTTCACATGCCACCAACTCCACATTCACAGGCAACTTCAGCGCCACAGCCGTTTTCAGATAGCCCTCAATGCAAAGGCTCTAGACGCAAATATTGGTGTCAGAGCTAATTCAATCAAGGAAACACTGCATGTTGGTGAAGGGCATATTGAAGAAGGATCAGCCGAGTGGTTCTTGTGGGAGAACAACTCCATTTGGCTCACTAACTTCACACACCATCAGGCTTCCAAGCAGCTCTCAAGGAAACTCAGTTTTCACACTCTATGCTTAGTGCCCTTTGAGTGCCTAGGACTGAAATGAATCTTGGTGAGCATGCCACACAAACGAATGCTCCACATGCGGGTTTCACATGCCACCAACTCCACATTCACAGGCAACTTCAGATCCACAGCCGTTTTCAGATAGCCCTCAATGCAAAGGCTCTAGACGCAAATATTGGTGTGAGAGCTAATTCAATCAAGGAAACTCTGCATGTTGGTGAAGGGCATATTGAAGAAGGATCAGCCGAGTGGTTTTTTGTGGGAGAACAACTCCATTTGGCTCACTAACTTCACACACCATCAGGCTTCCAAGCAGCTCTCAAGGAAACTCACTTTTCACACTCTATGCTTAGTGCCCTTTGAGTGCATTATCTAAGAATAAACCTGGTAGAGCATCCCACACAAACGAATGCTCCACATGCGGGTTTCACATGCCACCAACTCCACATTCACAGGCAACTTCAGCGCCACAGCCGTTTACAGATAGCCCTCAATGCAAAGGCTCTAGACGCAAATATTGGTGTGAGAGCTAATTCAATCAAGGAAACACTGCATGTTGGTGAAGGGCATATTGAAGAAGGATCAGCCGAGTGGTTTTTTGTGGTAGAACAACTCCATTTGGCTCACTAACTTCACACACCATCAGGCTTCCAAGCAGCTCTCAAGGAAACTCAGTTTTCACACTCTATGCTTAGTGCCCTTTGAGTGCATTATCTAGGAATAAACCTGGTAGAGCATCCCACACAAACGAATGCTCCACATGCGGGTTTCACATGCCACCAACTCCACATTCGCAGGCAACTTCAGCGCCACAGCCGTTTACAGATAGCACTCAATGCAAAGGCTCTAGACGCAAATATTGGTGTGAGAGCTAATTCAATCAAGGAAACACTGCATGCTGGTGAAGGGCATATTGAAGAAGGATCAGCCAAGTGGTTTTTTGTGGGAGAACAACTCCATTTGGCTCACTAACTTCACACACCATCAGGCATCCAAGCAGCTCTCAAGGAAACTCAGTTTTCACACTCTATGCTTAGTGCCCTTTGAGTGCATTATCTAGGAATGTACCTGGTAGAGCATGCCACACAAACGAATGCTCCACATGCGGTTTTCACATGCCACCAACTCCACATTCACAGGCAACTTCAGCGCCACAGCCCTTTTCAGATAGCCCTCAATGCAAAGGCTCTAGACACAAATATTGGTGTCAGAGCTAATTCAATCAAGGAAACACTGCATGTTGGTGAAGGGCATATTGAAGAAGGATCAGCCGAGTGGTTCTTGTGGGAGAACAACTCCATTTGGCTCACTAACTTCACACACCATCAGGCTTCCAAGCAGCTCTCAAGGAAACTCAGTTTTCACACTCTATGCTTAGTGCCCTTTGAGTGTATTATCTAGGAATGAACCTGGCAGACCATCCCACACAAACGAATGCTCCACATGCGGGTTTCACATGCCACCAACTCCACATTCACAGGCAACTTCAGCGCCACAGCCGTTTTCAGATAGCCCTCAATGCAAAGTCTCTAGACGCAAATATTGGTGTGAGAGCTAATTCAATCAAGGAAACACTGCATGTTGGTGAAGGGCATATTGAAGAAGGATCAGCCGACTGGTTCTTGTGGGAGAACAACTCCATTTGGCTCACTAACTTCACACACCATCAGGCTTCCAAGCAGCTCTCATGCAAACTCAGTTTTCACACTCTATGCTTAGTGCCCTTTGAGTGCCTAGGACTGAAATGAACCTGGTAGAGCATCCCACACAAACGAATGCTCCACATGCGGTTTTCACATGCCACCAACTCCACATTCACAGGCAACTTCAGCGCCACAGCCGTTTTCAGATAGCCCTCAATGCAAAGGCTCTAGACGCAAATATTGGTGTGAGAGCTAATTCAATCAAGGAAACACTGCATGTTGGTGAAGGGCATATTGAAGAAGGATCAGACGAGTGGTTTTTTTGTGGGAGAACAACTCCATTTGGCTCACTAACTTCACACACCATCAGGCTTCCAAGCAGCTCTCAAGGAAACTCAGTTTTCACACTCTATGCTTAGTGCCCTTTGAGTGCATTATCTAGGAATGAACCTGGTAGAGCATCCCACACAATCGAATGCTCCACATGCGGTTTTCACATGCCACCAACTCCACATTCACAGGCAACTTCAGCGCCACAGCCGTTTTCAGATAGCCCTCAATGCAAAGGCTCTAGACGCAAATATTGGTGTGAGAGCTAATTCAATCAAGGAAACACTGCATGTTGGTGAAGGGCATATTGAAGAAGGATCAGTCCAGTAGTTCTTGTGGGAGAACAACTCCATTTGGCTCACTAACTTCACACACCATCAGGCTTCCAAGCAGCTCTCAAGGAAACTCAGTTTTCACACTCTATGCTTAGTGCCCTTTGAGTGCCTAGGACTGAAATGAACCTGGTAGAGCATCCCACACAAACGAATGCTCCACATGCGGGTTTCACATGCCACCAACTCCACATTCACAGGCAACTTCAGCGCCACAGCCGTTTTTCAGATAGCCCTCAATGCAAAGGCTCTAGACGCAAATATTGGTGTGAGAGCTAATTCAATCAAGGAAACACTGCATGTTGGTGAAGGGCATATTGAAGAAGGATCGGCCGAGTGGTTTTTTGTGGGAGAACAACTCCATTTGGCTCACTAACTTCACACACCATCAGGCTTCCAAGCAGCTCTCAAGGAAACTCAGTTTTCACACTCTATGCTTAGTGCCCTTTGAGTGCATTATCTAGGAATGAACCTGGTAGAGCATCCCACACAATCGAATGCTCCACATGCGGTTTTCACATGCCACCAACTCCACATTCACAGGCAACTTCAGCGCCACAGCCGTTTTCAGATAGCCCTCAATGCAAAGGCTCTAGACGCAAATATTGGTGTGAGAGCTAATTCAATCAAGGAAACACTGCATGTGGGTGAAGGGCATATTGAAGAAGGATCAGCCCAGTCGTTCTTGTGGGAGAACAACTCCATTTGGCTCACTAACTTCACACACCATCAGGCTTCCAAGCAGCTCTCAAGGAAACTCAGTTTTCACACTCTATGCTTAGTGCCCTTTGAGTGCCTAGGACTGAAATGAACCTGGTAGAGCATCCCACACAAACGAATGCTCCACATGCGGGTTTCACATTCCACCAACTCCACATTCACAGGCAACTTCAGCGCCACAGCCGTTTTCAGATAGCCCTCAATGCAAAGGCTCTAGACGCAAATATTGGTGTGAGAGCTAATTCAATCAAGGAAACACTGCATGTTGGTGAAGGGCATATTGAAGAAGGATCAGCCGAGTGGTTTTTTGTGGAGAACAACTCCATTTGGCTCACTAACTTCACACACCATCAGGCTTCCAAGCAGCTCTCGAGGAAACTCACTTTTCACACTCTATGCTTAGTGCCCTTTGAGTGCCTAGGACTGAAATGAACCTGGTAGAGCATCCCACACAAACGAATGCTCCACATGCGGGTTTCACATGCCACCAACTCCACATTCACAGGCAACTTCAGCGCCACAGCCGTTTTCAGATAGCCCTCAATGCAAAGGCTCTAGACGCAAATATTGGTGTGAGAGCTAATTCAATCAAGGAAACACTGCATGTTGGTGAAGGGCATATTGAAGAAGGATCAGCCGAGTGGTTCTTGTGGGAGAACAACTCCATTTGGCTCATTAACTCCACACACCATCAGGCTTCCAAGCAGCTCTCAAGGAAACTCAGTTTTCACACTCTATGCTTAGTGCCCTTTGAGTGTATTATCTAGGAATGAACCTGGTAGAGCATCCCACACAAACGAATGCTCCACATGCGGGTTTCACATGCCACCAACTCCACATTCACAGGCAACTTCAGCGCCACAGCCGTTTTCAGATAGCCCTCAATGCAAAGGCTCTAGACGCAAATATTGGTGTGAGAGCTAATTCAATCAAGGAAACACTGCATGTTGGTGAAGGGCATATTGAAGAAGGATCAGCCGAGTGGTTTTTTGTGGGAGAACAACTCCATTTGGCTCACTAACTTCACACACCATCAGGCTTCCAAGCAGCTCTCAAGGAAACTCACTTTTCACACTCTATGCTTAGTGCCCTTTGAGTGCCTAGGACTGAAATGAACCTGGTAGAGCATCCCACACAAACGAATGCTCCACATGCGGGTTTCACATGCCACCAACTCCACATTCACAGGCAACTTCAGCGCCACAGCCGTTTTCAGATAGCCCTCAATGCAAAGGCTCTAGACGCAAATATTGGTGTGAGAGCTAATTCAATCAAGGAAACACTGCATGTTGGTGAAGGGCATATTGAAGAAGGATCAGCCGAGTGGTTCTTGTGGGAGAACAACTCCATTTGGCTCACTAACTCCACACACCATCAGGCTTCCAAGCAGCTCTCAAGGAAACTCAATTTTCACACTCTATGCTTAGTGCCCTTTGAGTGTATTATCTAGGAAGGAACCTGGTAGAGCATCCCACACAAACGAATGCTCCACATGCGGGTTTCACATGCCACCAACTCCACATTCACAGGCAACTTCAGCGCCACAGCCGTTTTCAGATAGCCCTCAATGCAAAGGCTCTAGACGCAAATATTGGTGTGAGAGCTAATTCAATCAAGGAAACACTGCATGTTGGTGAAGGGCATATTGAAGAAGGATCAGCCGAGTGGTTCTTGTGGGAGAACAACTCCATTTGGCTCACTAACTTCACACACCATCAGGCTTCCAAGCAGCTCTCAAGGAAACTCAGTTTTCACACTCTATGCTTAGTGCCCTTTGAGTGCATTATCTAGGAATGGACATGGTAGAGCATCCCACATAAACGAATGCTCCACATGCGGGTTTCACATGCCACCAACTCCACATTCACAGGCAACTTCAGCGCCACAGCCGTTTTCAGATAGCCCTCCATGCAAAGGCTCTAGACGCAAATATTGGTGTGAGAGCTAATTCAATCAAGGAAACACTGCATGTTGGTGAAGGGCATATTGAAGAAGGATCAGCCGAGTGGTTCTTGTGGGAGAACAACTGCATTTGGCTCACTAACTTCACACACCATCAGGCTTCCAAGCAGCTCTCAAGGAAACTCAGTTTTCACACTCTATGCTTAGTGCCCTTTGAGTGCCTAGGACTGAAATGAACCTGGTAGAGCATCCCACACAAACGAATGCTCCACATGCGGGTTTCACATGCCACCAACTCCACATTCACAGCAACTTCAGCGCCACAGCCGTTTTCAGATAGCCCTCAATGCAAAGGCTCTAGACGCAAATATTGGTGTGAGAGCTAATTCAATCAAGGAAACACTGCATGTTGGTGAAGGGCATATTGAAGAAGGATCAGCCGAGTGGTTCTTGTGGGAGAACAACTCCATTTGGCTCACTAACTTCACACACCATCAGGCTTCCAAGCAGCTCTCAAGGAAACTCAGTTTTCACACTCTATGCTTAGTGCCCTTTGAGTGCCTAGGACTGTAATGAACCTGGTAGAGCATGCCACACAAACGAATGCTCCACATGCGGGTTTCATATGCCACCAACTCCACATTCACAGGCAACTTCAGCGCCACAGCCGTTTTGAGATAGCCCTCAATGCAAAGGCTCTAGACGCAAATATTGGTGTGGGATATAATTCAATCAAGGAAACACTGCATGTTGGTGAAGGGCATATTGAAGAAGGTTCAGCCGAGTGGTTCTTGTGGCAGAACAACTCCATTTGGCTCACTAACTTCACACACCATCAGGCTTCCAAGCAGCTCTCAAGGAAACTCACTTTTCACACTCTATGCTTAGTGCCCTTTGAGTGCCTAGGACTGAAATGAACCTGGTAGAGCATCCCACACAAACGAATGCTCCACATGCGGGTTTCACATGCCACCAACTCCACATTCACAGGCAACTTCAGCGCCACAGCCGTTTTCAGATAGCCCTCAATGCAAAGGCTCTAGACGCAAATATTGGTGTGAGAGCTAATTCAATCAAGGAAACACTGCATGTTGGTGAAGGGCATATTGAAGAAGGATCGGCCGAGTGGTTTTTTTGTGGGAGAACAACTCCATTTGGCTCACTAACTTCACACACCATCAGGCTTCCAAGCAGCTCTCAAGGAAACTCACTTTTCACACTCTATGCTTAGTGCCCTTTGAGTGCCTAGGACTGAAATGAACCTGGTAGAGCATCCCACACAAACGAATGCTCCACATGCGGGTTTCACATGCCACCAACTCCACATTCACAGGCAACTTCAGCGCCACAGCCGTTTTCAGATAGCCCTCAATGCAAAGGCTCTAGACGCAAATATTGGTGTGAGAGCTAATTCAATCAAGGAAACACTGCATGTTGGTGAAGGGCATATTGAAGAAGGATCAGCCGAGTGGTTCTTGTGGGAGAACAACTCCATTTGGCTCACTAACTCCACACACCATCAGGCTTCCAAGCAGCTCTCAAGGAAACTCAATTTTCACACTCTATGCTTAGTGCCCTTTGAGTGTATTATCTAGGAATGAACCTGGTAGAGCATCCCACACAAACGAATACTCCACATGCGGGTTTCACATGCCACCAACTCCACATTCACAGGCAACTTCAGCGCCACAGCCGTTTTCAGATAGCCCTCAATGCAAAGGCTCTAGACGCAAATATTGGTGTGAGAGCTAATTCAATCAAGGAAACACTGCATGTTGGTGAAGGGCATATTGAAGAAGGATCAGCCGAGTGGTTCTTGTGGGAGAACAACTCCATTTGGCTCACTAACTTCACACACCATCAGGCTTCCAAGCAGCTCTCAAGGAAACTCAGTTTTCACACTCTATGCTTAGTGCCCTTTGAGTGCATTATCTAGGAATGGACATGGTAGAGCATCCCACATAAACGAATGCTCCACATGCGGGTTTCACATGCCACCAACTCCACATTCACAGGCAACTTCAGCGCCACAGCCGTTTTCAGATAGCCCTCCATGCAAAGGCTCTAGACGCAAATATTGGTGTGAGAGCTAATTCAATCAAGGAAACACTGCATGTTGGTGAAGGGCATATTGAAGAAGGATCAGCCGAGTGGTTCTTGTGGGAGAACAACTGCATTTGGCTCACTAACTTCACACACCATCAGGCTTCCAAGCAGCTCTCAAGGAAACTCAGTTTTCACACTCTATGCTTAGTGCCCTTTGAATGCCTAGGACTGAAATGAACCTGGTAGAGCATCCCACACAAACGAATGCTCCACATGCGGGTTTCACATGCCACCAACTCCACATTCACAGCAACTTCAGCGCCACAGCCGTTTTCAGATAGCCCTCAATGCAAAGGCTCTAGACGCAAATATTGGTGTGAGAGCTAATTCAATCAAGGAAACACTGCATGTTGGTGAAGGGCATATTGAAGAAGGATCAGCCGAGTGGTTCTTGTGGGAGAACAACTCCATTTGGCTCACTAACTTCACACACCATCAGGCTTCCAAGCAGCTCTCAAGGAAACTCAGTTTTCACACTCTATGCTTAGTGCCCTTTGAGTGCCTAGGACTGTAATGAACCTGGTAGAGCATGCCACACAAACGAATGCTCCACATGCGGGTTTCATATGCCACCAACTCCACATTCACAGGCAACTTCAGCGCCACAGCCGTTTTGAGATAGCCCTCAATGCAAAGGCTCTAGACGCAAATATTGGTGTGGGATATAATTCAATCAAGGAAACACTGCATGTTGGTGAAGGGCATATTGAAGAAGGATCAGCCGAGTGGTTCTTGTGGGAGAACAACTCCATTTGGCTCACTAACTTCACACACCATCAGGCTTCCAAGCAGCTCTCAAGGAAACTCAGTTTTCACACTCTATGCTTAGTGCCCTTTGAGTGCCTAGGACTGAAATGAACCTGGTAGAGCATCCCACACAAACGAATGCTCCACATGCGGGTTTCACATGCCACCAACTCCACATTCACAGGCAACTTCAGCGCCACAGCCGTTTTCAGATAGCCCTCAATGCAAAGGCTCTAGACGCAAATATTGGTGTGAGAGCTAATTCAATCAAGGAAACACTGCATGTTGGTGAAGGGCATATTGAAGAAGGATCAGCCGAGTGGTTTTTTGTGGGAGAACAACTCCATTTGGCTCACTAACTTCACACACCATCAGGCTTCCAAGCAGCTCTCAAGGAAACTCACTTTTCACACTCTATGCTTAGTGCCCTTTGAGTGCCTAGGACTGAAATGAACCTGGTAGAGCATCCCACACAAACGAATGCTCCACATGCGGGTTTCACATGCCACCAACTCCACATTCACAGGCAACTTCAGCGCCACAGCCGTTTTCAGATAGCCCTCAATGCAAAGGCTCTAGACGCAAATATTGGTGTGAGAGCTAATTCAATCAAGGAAACACTGCATGTTGGTGAAGGGCATATTGAAGAAGGATCAGCCGAGTGGTTCTTGTGGGAGAACAACTCCATTTGGCTCACTAACTCCACACACCATCAGGCTTCCAAGCAGCTCTCAAGGAAACTCAATTTTCACACTCTATGCTTAGTGCCCTTTGAGTGTATTATCTAGGAATGAACCTGGTAGAGCATCCCACACAAACGAATACTCCACATGCGGGTTTCACATGCCACCAACTCCACATTCACAGGCAACTTCAGCGCCACAGCCGTTTTCAGATAGCCCTCAATGCAAAGGCTCTAGACGCAAATATTGGTGTGAGAGCTAATTCAATCAAGGAAACACTGCATGTTGGTGAAGGGCATATTGAAGAAGGATCAGCCGAGTGGTTCTTGTGGGAGAACAACTCCATTTGGCTCACTAACTTCACACACCATCAGGCTTCCAAGCAGCTCTCAAGGAAACTCAGTTTTCACACTCTATGCTTAGTGCCCTTTGAGTGCATTATCTAGGAATGGACATGGTAGAGCATCCCACATAAACGAATGCTCCACATGCGGGTTTCACATGCCACCAACTCCACATTCACAGGCAACTTCAGCGCCACAGCCGTTTTCAGATAGCCCTCCATGCAAAGGCTCTAGACGCAAATATTGGTGTGAGAGCTAATTCAATCAAGGAAACACTGCATGTTGGTGAAGGGCATATTGAAGAAGGATCAGCCGAGTGGTTCTTGTGGGAGAACAACTGCATTTGGCTCACTAACTTCACACACCATCAGGCTTCCAAGCAGCTCTCAAGGAAACTCAGTTTTCACACTCTATGCTTAGTGCCCTTTGAATGCCTAGGACTGAAATGAACCTGGTAGAGCATCCCACACAAACGAATGCTCCACATGCGGGTTTCACATGCCACCAACTCCACATTCACAGCAACTTCAGCGCCACAGCCGTTTTCAGATAGCCCTCAATGCAAAGGCTCTAGACGCAAATATTGGTGTGAGAGCTAATTCAATCAAGGAAACACTGCATGTTGGTGAAGGGCATATTGAAGAAGGATCAGCCGAGTGGTTCTTGTGGGAGAACAACTCCATTTGGCTCACTAACTTCACACACCATCAGGCTTCCAAGCAGCTCTCAAGGAAACTCAGTTTTCACACTCTATGCTTAGTGCCCTTTGAGTGCCTAGGACTGTAATGAACCTGGTAGAGCATGCCACACAAACGAATGCTCCACATGCGGGTTTCATATGCCACCAACTCCACATTCACAGGCAACTTCAGCGCCACAGCCGTTTTGAGATAGCCCTCAATGCAAAGGCTCTAGACGCAAATATTGGTGTGGGATATAATTCAATCAAGGAAACACTGCATGTTGGTGAAGGGCATATTGAAGAAGGATCAGCCGAGTGGTTCTTGTGGCAGAACAACTCCATTTGGCTCACTAACTTCACACACCATCAGGCTTCCAAGCAACTCTCAAGGAAACTCAGTTTTCACACTCTATGCTTAGTGCCCTTTGAGTGCATTATCTAGGAATGAACCTGGTAGAGCATGCCACACAAACGAATGCTCCACATGCGGTTTTCACATGCCACCAACTCCACATTCACAGGCAACTTCAGCGCCACAGCCGTTTTCAGATAGCCCTCAATGCAAAGGCTCTAGACGCAAATATTGGTGTGAGAGCTAATTCAATCAAGGAAACACTGCATGTTGGTGAAGGGCATATTGAAGAAGGATCAGCCGAGTGGTTCTTGTGGGAGAACAACTCCATTTGGCTCACTAACTTCACACACCATCAGGCTTCCAAGCAGCTCTCAAGGAAACTCAGTTTTCACACTCTATGCTTAGTGCCCTTTGAGTGCATTATCTAGGAATGAACCTGGTAGAGCATCCCACACAAACGAATTCTCCACATGCGGGTTTCACATGCCACCAACTCCACATTCACAGGCAACTTCAGCGCCACAGCCGTTTTCAGATAGCCCTCAATGCAAAGGCTCTAGACGCAAATATTGGTGTGAGAGCTAATTCAATCAAGGAAACACTGCATGTTGGTGAAGGGCATATTGAAGAAGGATCAGCCAAGTGGTTCTTGTGGGAGAACAACTCCATTTGGCTCACTAACTTCACACACCATCAGGCTTCCAAGCAGCTCTCAAGGAAACTCAGTTTTCACACTCTATGCTTAGTGCCCTTTGAGTGCATTATCTAGGAATGAACCTGCTAGAGCATCCCACACAAACGAATGCTCCACATGCGGGTTTCACATGCCACCAACTCCACATTCACAGGCAACTTCAGCGCCACAGCCGTTTTCAGATAGCCCTCCATGCAAAGGCTCTAGACGCAAATATTGGTGTGAGAGCTAATTCAATCAAGGAAACACTGCATGTTGGTGAAGGGCATATTGAAGAAGGATCAGCCGAGTGGTTCTTGTGGGAGAACAACTCCATTTGGCTCACTAACTTCACACACCATCAGGCTTCCAAGCAGCTCTCAAGGAAACTCAGTTTTCACACTCTATGCTTAGTGCCCTTTGAGTGTATTATCTAGGAATGAACCTGGTAGAGCATCCCACACAAACGAATGCTCCACATGCGGGTTTCACATGCCACCAACTCCACATTCACAGGCAACTTCAGCGCCACAGCCGTTTTCAGATAGCCCTCAATGCAAAGGCTCTAGACGCAAATATTGGTGTGAGAGCTAATTCAATCAAGGAAACACTGCATGTTGGTGAAGGGCATATTGAAGAAGGATCAGCCGAGTGGTTCTTGTGGGAGAACAACTCCATTTGGCTCACTAACTTCACACACCATCAGGCTTCCAAGCAGCTCTCAAGGAAACTCAGTTTTCACACTCTATGCTTAGTGCCCTTTGAGTACCTAGGACTGAAATGAAGCTTGGTGAGCATCCCACACAAACGAATGCTCCACATGCGGGTTTCACATGCCACCAACTCCACATTCACAGGCAACTTCAGCGCCACAGCCGTTTTCAGATAGCCCTCAATGCAAAGGCTCTAGACGCAAATATTGGTGTGAGAGCTAATTCAATCAAGGAAACACTGCATGTTGGTGAAGGGCATATTGAAGAAGGATCAGCCGAGTGGTTTTTTTGTGGGAGAACAACTCCATTTGGCTCACTAACTTCACACACCATCAGGCTTCCAAGCAGCTCTCAAGGAAACTCAGTTTTCACACTCTATGCTTAGTGCCCTTTGAGTGCCTAGGACTGAAATGAACCTGGTAGAGCATCCCACACAAACGAATGCTCCACATGCGGGTTTCACATGCCACCAACTCCACATTCACAGGCAACTTCAGCGCCACAGCCGTTTTCAGATAGCCCTCCATGCAAAGGCTCTAGACGCAAATATTGGTGTGAGAGCTAATTCAATCAAGGAAACACTGCATGTTGGTGAAGGGCATATTGAAGAAGGATCAGCCGAGTGGTTCTTGTGGGAGAACAACTCCATTTGGCTCACTAATTTCACACACCATCAGGCTTCCAAGCAGCTCTCAAGGAAACTCAGTTTTCACACTCTATGCTTAGTGCCCTTTGAGTGTATTATCTAGGAATGAACCTGGTAGAGCATCCCACACAAACGAATGCTCCACATGCGGGTTTCACATGCCACCAACTCCACATTCACAGGCAAGTTCAGCGCCACAGCCGTTTTCAGATAGCCCTCAATGCAAAGGCTCTAGACGCAAATATTGGTGTGAGAGCTAATTCAATCAAGGAAACACTGCATGTTGGTGAAGGGCATATTGAACAAGGATCAGCCGAGTGGTTCTTGTGGGAGAACAACTCCATTTGGCTCACTAACTTCACACACCATCAGGCTTCCAAGCAGCTCTCAAGGAAACTCAGTTTTCACACTCTATGCTTAGTGCCCTTTGAGTGCATTATCTAGGAATGAACATGGTAGAGCATCCCACATAAACGAATGCTCCACATGCGGGTTTCACATGCCACCAACTCCACATTCACAGGCAACTTCAGCGCCACAGCCGTTTTCAGATAGCCCTCCATGCAAAGGCTCTAGACGCAAATATTGGTGTGAGAGCTAATTCAATCAAGGAAACACTGCATGTTGGTGAAGGGCATATTGAAGAAGGATCAGCCGAGTGGTTCTTGTGGGAGAACAACTCCATTTGGCTCACTAACTTCACACACCATCAGGCTTCCAAGCAGCTCTCAAGGAAACTCAGTTTTCACACTCTATGCTTAGTGCCCGTTGAGTGCCTAGGACTGAAATGAACCTGGTAGAGCATCCCACACAAACGAATGCTCCACATGCGGGTTTCACATGCCACCAACTCCACATTCACAGCAACTTCAGCGCCACAGCCGTTTTCAGATAGCCCTCAATGCAAAGGCTCTAGACGCAAATATTGGTGTGAGAGCTAATTCAATCAAGGAAACACTGCATGTTGGTGAAGGGCATATTGAAGAAGGATCAGCCGAGTGGTTCTTGTGGGAGAACAACTCCATTTGGCTCACTAACTTCACACACCATCAGGCTTCCAAGCAGCTCTCAAGGAAACTCAGTTTTCACACTCTATGCTTAGTGCCCTTTGCATTATAAGGAATGAAGCTTGGTGAGCATCCCACACAAACGAATGCTCCACATGCGGGTTTCACATGCCACCAACTCCACATTCACAGGCAACTTCAGCGCCACAGCCCTTTTCAGATAGCCCTCAATGCAAAGGCTCTAGACGCAAATATTGGTGTGACAGCTAATTCAATCAAGGAAACACTGCATGTTGGTGAAGGGCATATTGAAGAAGGATCAGCCGACTGGTTCTTGTGGGAGAACAACTCCATTTGGCTCACTAACTTCACACACCATCAGGCTTCCAAGCAGCTCTCAAGGAAACTCAGTTTTCACACTCTATGCTTAGTGCCCTTTGAGTGCTTAAGACTGACATGAAGCTTGGTGAGCATCCCACATAAATGAATGCTCCACATGCGGGTTTCACATGCCACCAACTGCACATTCACAGGCAACTTCAGCGCCACAGCCGTTTTCAGATAGCCCTCAATGCAAAGGCTCTAGACGCAAATATTGGTGTGAGAGCTAATTCAATCAAGGAAACACTGCATGTTGGTGAAGGGCATATTGAAGAAGGATCAGCCGAGTGGTTCTTGTGGGAGAACAACTCCATTTGGCTCACTAACTTCACACACCATCAGGCTTCCAAGCAGCTCTCAAGGAAACTCAGTTTTCACACTCTATGCTTAGTGCCCTTTGAGTGCCTCGGACTGAAATGAACCTGGTAGAGCATCCCACACAAACGAATGTTCCACATGCGGGTTTCACATGCCACCAACTCCACATTCACAGGCAACTTCAGCGCCACAGCCTTTTTCAGATAGCCCTCAATGCAAAGGCTCTAGACGCAAATATTGGTGTGAGAGCTAATTCAATCAAGGAAACACTGCATGTTGGTGAAGGGCATATTGAAGAAGGATCAGCCGAGTGGTTCTTGTGGGAGAACAACTATATTTGGCTCACTAACTTCACACAGCATCAGGCTTCCAAGCAGCTCTCAAGGAAACTCAGTTTTCACACTCTATGCTTAGTGCCCTTTGAGTGCCTTGGACTGACATGAAGCTTGGTGAGCATCCCACACAAACGAATGCTCCACATGCGGGTTTCACATGCCACCAACTCCACATTCACAGGCAACTTCAGCGCCACAGCCGTTTTCAGATAGCCCTCAATGCAAAGGCTCTAGACGCAAATATTGGTGTGAGAGCTAATTCAATCAAGGAAACACTGCATGTTGGTGAAGGGCATATTGAAGAAGGATCAGCCGAGTGGTTCTTGTGGGAGAACAACTCCATTTGGCTCACTAACTTCACACACCATCAGGCTTCCAAGCAGCTCTCAAGGAAACTCAGTTTTCACACTCTATGCTGAGTGCCCTTTGAGTGCCTAGGACTGAAATGAACCTGGTAGAGCATCCCACACAAACGAATGCTCCACATGCGGGATTCACATGCCACCAACTCCACATTTACAGGCAACTTCAGCGCCACCATCAGGCTTCCAAGCAGCTCTCAAGGAAACTCAGTTTTCACACTCTATGCTTAGTGCCCTTTGAGTGCATTATCTAGGAATGAACCTGGTAGAGCATCCCACACAAACGAATGCTCCACATGCGGGTTTCACATGCCACCAACTCCACATTCTCAGGCAACTTCAGCGCCACAGCCGTTTTCAGATAGCCCTCAATGCAAAGGCTCTAGACGCAAATATTGGTGTGAGAGCTAATTCAATCAAGGAAACACTGCATGTTGGTGAAGGGCATATTGAAGAAGGATCAGCCGAGTGGTTCTTGTGGGAGAACAACTCCATTTGGCTCACTAACTTCACACACCATCAGGCTTCCAAGCAGCTCTCAAGGAAACTCAGTTTTCACACTCTATGCTTGGTGCCCTTTTAGTGCCTAGCACTGAAATGAAGCTTGGTGAGCATCCCACACAAACGAATGCTCCACATGCGGGTTTCACATGCCACCAACTCCACATTCACAGGCAACTTCAGCGCCACAGCCGTTTGCAGATAGCACTCAATGCAAAGGCTCTAGACGCAAATATTGGTGTGGAGGATAATTCAATCAAGGAAACACTGCATGTTGGTGAAGGGCATATTGAAGAAGGATCAGCCGAGTGGTTCTTGTGGGAGAACAACTCCATTTGGCTCACTAACTTCACACACCATCAGGCTTCCAAGCAGCTCTCAAGGAAACTCAGTTTTCACACTCTATGCTTAGTGCCCTTTGAGTGCCTAGGACTGAAATGAACCTGGTAGAGCATCCCACACAAACGAATGCTCCACATGCGGGTTTCACATGCCACCAACTCCACATTCACAGGCAACTTCAGCGCCACAGCCGTTTTCAGATAGCCCTCAATGCAAAGGCTCTAGACGCAAATATTGGTGTGAGAGCTAATTCAATCAAGGAAACACTGCATGTTGGTGAAGGGCATATTGAAGAAGGAGCAGCCGAGTGGTTTTTTGTGGGAGAACAACTCCATTTGGCTCACTAACTTCACACACCATCAGGCTTCCAAGCAGCTCTCAAGGAAACTCAGTTTTCACAGTCTATGTTTAGTGCCCTTTGAGTGCCTAGGACTGAAATGAATCTTGGTGAGAATCCCACACAAACGAATGCTCCACATGCGGGTTTCACATGCCACCAACTTCACATTCACAGGCAACTTCAGCTCCACAGCCGTTTTCAGATAGCCCTCAATGCAAAGGCTCTAGACGCAAATATTGGTGTGAGAGCTAATTCAATCAAGGAAACACTGCATGTTGGTGAAGGGCATATTGAAGAAGGATCAGCCGAGTGGTTTTTTGTGGGAGAACAACTCCATTTGGCTCACTAACTTCACACACCATCAGGCTTCCAAGCAGCTCTCAAGGAAACTCAGTTTTCACACTCTATGCTTAGTGCCCTTTGACTGCATTATCTAGGAATAAACCTGGTAGAGCATCCCACACAAACGAATGCTCCACATGCGGGTTTCACATGCCACCAACTCCACATTCACAGGCAACTTCAGCGCCACAGCCGTTTACAGATAGCACTCAATGCAAAGGCTCTAGACGCAAATATTGGTGTGAGAGCTAATTCAATCAAGGAAACACTGCATGTTGGTGAAGGGCATATTGAAGAAGGAGCAGCCGAGTGGTTTTTTGTGGGAGAACAACTCCATTTGGCTCACTAACTTCACACACCATCAGGCTTCCAAGCAGCTCTCAAGGAAACTCAGTTTTCACACTCTATGCTTAGTGCCCTTTGAGTGCATTATCTAGGAATGAACCTGGTAGAGCATGCCACACAAACGAATGCTCCACATGCGGTTTTCACATGCCACCAACTCCACATTCACAGGCAACTTCGGCGCCACAGCCGTTTTCAGATAGCCCTCAATGCAAAGGCTCTAGACACAAATATTGGTGTGAGAGCTAATTCAATCAAGGAAACACTGCATGTTGGTGAAGGGCATATTGAAGAAGGATCAGCCGAGTGGTTCTTGTGGGAGAACAACTCCATTTGGCTCACTAACTTCACACACCATCAGGCTTCAAGCAGCTCTCAAGGAAACTCAGTTTTCACACTCTATGCTTAGTGCCCTTTGAGTGCGTAGGAATGACAAGAAGCTTGGTGAGCATCCCACACAAACGAATGCTCCACATGCGGGTTTCACATGCCACCAACTCCACATTCACAGGCAACTTCAGCGCCACAGCCGTTTTCAGATAGCCCTCAATGCAAAGGCTCTAGACGCAAATATTGGTGTGAGAGCTAATTCAATCAAGGAAACAGTGCATGTTGGTGAAGGGCATATTGAAGAAGGATCAGCCGAGTGGTTCTTGTGGGAGAACAACTCCATTTGGCTCACTAACTTCACACACCATCAGGCTTCCAAGCAGCTCTCAAGGAAACTCAGTTTTCACACTCTATGCTTAGTGCTCTTTGAGTGTATTATCTAGGAATGAACCTGGTAGAGCATCCCACACAAACGAATGCTCCACATGCGGGTTTCACATGCCACCAACTCCACATTCACAGGCAACTTCAGCACCACAGCCGTTTTCAGATAGCCCTCAATGCAAAGGCTCTAGACGCAAATATTGGTGTGAGAGCTAATTCAATCAAGGAAACACTGCATGTTGGTGAAGGGCATATTGAAGAAGGATCAGCCGAGTGGTTCTTGTGGGAGAACAACTCCATTTGGCTCACTAACTTCACACACCATCAGGCTTCCAAGCAGCTCTCAAGGAAACTCAGTTTTCACACTCTATGCTTAGTGCCCTTTGAGTGCCTAGGACTGAAATGAACCTGGTAGAGCATCCCACACAAATGAATGCTCCACATGCGGGTTTCACATGCCACCAACTCCACATTCACAGGCAACTTCAGCGCCACAGCCGTTTTCAGATAGCCCTCAATGCAAAGGCTCTAGACGCAAATATTGGTGTGGGAGATAATTCAATCAAGGAAACACTGCATGTTGGTGAAGGGCATATTGAAGAAGGATCAGCCGAGTGGTTCTTGTGGGAGAACAACTCCATTTGGCTCACTAATTTCACACACCATCAGGCTTCCAAGCAGCTCTCAACGAAACTCAGTTTTCACACTCTATGCTTAGTGCCCTTTGAGTGCATTATCTAGGAATGAACCTGGTAGAGCATCCCACACAAACGAATGCTCCACATGCGGGTTTCACATGCCACCAACTCCACATTCACAGGCAACTTCAGCGCCACAGCCGTTTTCAGATAGCCCTCAATGCAAAGGCTCTAGACGCAAATATTGGTGTGAGAGCTAATTCAATCAAGGAAACTCTGCATGTTGGTGAAGGGCATATTGAAGAAGGATCAGCCGAGTGGTTCTTGTGGGAGAACAACTCCATTTGGCTCACTAACTTCAGCGCCACCATCAGGCTTCCAAGCAGCTCTCAAGGAAACTCAGTTTTCACACTCTATGCTTAGTGCCCTTTGAGTGCATTATCTAGGAATGAACCTGGTAGAGCATCCCACACAAACGAATGCTCCACATGCGGGTTTCACATGCCACCAACTCCACATTCACAGGCAACTTCAGCGCCACAGCCGTTTTCAGATAGCCCTCAATGCAAAGGCTCTAGACGCAAATATTGGTGTGAGAGCTAATTCAATCAAGGAAACACTGCATGTGGGTGAAGGGCATATTGAAGAAGGATCAGCCGATTGTTCTTGTGGGAGAACAACTCCATTTGGCTCACTAACTTCACACACCATCAGGCTTCCAAGCAGCTCTCAAGGAAACTCAGTTTTCACACTCTATGCTTTGTGCCCTTTGAGTAAATAGGACAGAAATGAACCTGGTAGAGCATCCCACACAAATGAATGCTCCACATGCGGGTTTCACATGCCACCAACTCCACATTCACAGCAACTTCAGCGCCACAGCCGTTTTCAGATAGCCCTCAATGCAAAGGCTCTAGACGCAAATATTGGTGTGGGAGAAAATTCAATCAAGGAAACACTGCATTTTGGTGAAGGGCATATTGAAGAAGGATCAGCCGAGTGGTTCTTGTGGGAGAACAACTCCATTTGGCTCACTAACTTCACACACCATCAGGCTTTCAAGCAGCTCTCAAGGAAACTCAGTTTTCACACTCTATGCTTAGTGCCCTTTGAGTGCATTATCTAGGAATGAACCTTGTAGAGCATCCCACACAAACGAATGCTCCACATGCGGGTTTCACATGCCACCAACTCCACATTCACAGGCAACTTCAGCGCCACAGCCGTTTTCAGATAGCCCTCAATGCAAAGGATCTAGACGCAAATATTGGTGTGAGAGCTAATTCAATCAAGGAAACACTGCATGTTGGTGAAGGGCATATTGAAGAAGGATCAGCCGAGTGGTTCTTGTGGGAGAACAACTCCTTTTGGCTCACTAACTTCACACACCATCAGGCTTCCAAGCAGCTCTCAAGGAAACTCAGTTTTCACACTCTATGCTTAGTGCCCTTTGAGTCCATTATCTAGGAATGAAGCTTGGTGAGCATCCCACACAAACGAATGCTCCACATGCGGGTTTCACATGCCACCAACTCCACATTCACAGGCAACTTCAGCACCACAGCCCTTTTCAGATAGCCCTCAATGCAAAGGCTCTAGACGCAAATATTGGTGTGAGAGCTAATTCAATCAAGGAAACACTGCATGTTGGTGAAGGGCATATTGAAGAAGGATCAGCCGAGTGGTTCTTGTGGGAGAACAACTCCATTTGGCTCACTAACTTCACACACCATCAGGCTTCCAAGCAGCTCTCAAGGAAACTCAGTTTTCACACTCTATGCTTAGTGCCCTTTGAGTGCCTCGGACTGAAATGAACCTGGTAGAGCATCCCACACAAACGAATGTTCCACATGCGGGTTTCACATGCCACCAACTCCACATTCACAGGCAACTTCAGCGCCACAGCCTTTTTCAGATAGCCCTCAATGCAAAGGCTCTAGACGCAAATATTGGTGTGAGAGCTAATTCAATCAAGGAAACACTGCATGTTGGTGAAGGGCATATTGAAGAAGGATCAGCCGAGTGGTTCTTGTGGGAGAACAAATCCATTTGGCTCACTAACTTCACACAGCATCAGGCTTCCAAGCAGCTCTCAAGGAAACTCAGTTTTCACACTCTATGCTTAGTGCCCTTTGAGAGCCTAGGACTGACATGACGCTTGGTGAGCATCCCACACAAACGAATGCTCCACATGCGGGTTTCACATGCCACCAACTCCACATTCACAGGCAACTTCAGCGCCACAGCCGTTTTCAGATAGCCCTCAATGCAAAGGCTCTAGACGCAAATATTGGTGTGAGAGCTAATTCAATCAAGGAAACACTGCATATTGGTGAAGGGCATATTGAAGAAGGATCAGCCGAGTGGTTCTTGTGGGAGAACAACTCCATTTGGCTCACTAACTTCACACACCATCAGGCTTCCAAGCAGCTCTCAAGGAAACTCAGTTTTCACACTCTATGCTTAGTGCCCTTTGAGTGCCTAGGACTGAAATGAACCTGGTGGAGCATCCCACACAAACGAATGCTCCACATGCGGGTTTCACATGCCAACAACTCCACATTTACAGGCAACTTCAGCGCCACCATCAGGCTTCCAAGCAGCTCTCAAGGAAACTCAGTTTTCACACTCTATGCTTAGTGCCCTTTGAGTGCATTATCTAGGAATGAACCTGGTAGAGCATCCCACACAAACGAATGCTCCACATTCGGGTTTCACATGCCACCAACTCCACATTCTCAGGCAACTTCAGCGCCACAGCCGTTTTCAGATAGCCCTCAATGCAAAGGCTCTAGACGCAAATATTGGTGTCAGAGCTAATTCAATCAAGGAAACACTGCATGTTGGTGAAGGGCATATTGAAGAAGGATCAGCCGAGTGGTTCTTGTGGGAGAACAACTCCATTTGGCTCACTAACTTCACACACCATCAGGCTTCCAAGCAGCTCTCAAGGAAACTCAGTTTTCACACTCTATGCTTGGTGCCCTTTTAGTGCCTAGCACTGAAATGAAGCTTGGTGAGCATCCCACACAAACGAATGCTCCACATGCGGGTTTCACATGCCACCAACTCCACATTCACAGGCAACTTCAGCGCAACAGCCGTTTGCAGATAGCACTCAATGCAAAGGCTCTAGACGCAAATATTGGTGTGGAGGATAATTCAATCAAGGAAACACTGCATGTTGGTGAAGGGCATATTGAAGAAGGATCAGCCGAGTGGTTCTTGTGGGAGAACAACTCCATTTGGCTCACTAACTTCACACACCATCAGGCTTCCAAGCAGCTCTCAAGGAAACTCAGTTTTCACACTCTATGCTTAGTGCCCTTTGAGTGCATTATCTAGGAATGAACCTGGTAGAGCATGCCACACAAACGAATGCTCCACATGCGGTTTTCACATGCCACCAACTCCACATTCACAGGCAACTTCAGCGCCACAGCCGTTTTCAGATAGCCCTCAATGCAAAGGCTCTAGACGCAAATATTGGTGTGAGAGCTAATTCAATCAAGGAAACACTGCATGTTGGTGAAGGGCATATTGAAGAAGGATCAGCCGAGTGGTTCTTGTGGGAGAACAACTCCATTTGGCTCACTAACTTCACACACCATCAGGCTTCCAAGCAGCTCTCAAGGAAACTCAGTTTTCACACTCTATGCTTAGTGCCCTTTGAGTGCCTAGGACTGAAATGAACCTGGTAGAGCATCCCACACAAACGAATGCTCCACATGCGGGTTTCACATGCCACCAACTCCACATTCACAGGCAACTTCAGCGCCACAGCCGTTTTCAGATAGCCCTCAATGCAAAGGCTCTAGACGCAAATATTGGTGTGAGAGCTAATTCAATCAAGGAAACACTGCATGTTGGTGAAGGGCATATTGAAGAAGGAGCAGCCGAGTGGTTTTTTGTGGGAGAACAACTCCATTTGGCTCACTAACTTCACACACCATCAGGCTTCCAAGCAGCTCTCAAGGAAACTCAGTTTTCACACTCTATGCTTAGTGCCCTTTGAGTGCCTAGGACTGAAATGAATCTTGGTGAGCATCCCACACAAACGAATGCTCCACATGCGGGTTTCACATGCCACCAACTCCACATTCACAGGCAACTTCAGCTCCACAGCCGTTTTCAGATAGCCCTCAATGCAAAGGCTCTAGACGCAAATATTGGTGTGAGAGCTAATTCAATCAAGGAAACACTGCATGTTGGTGAAGGGCATATTGAAGAAGGATCAGCCGAGTGGTTTTTTGTGGGAGAACAACTCCATTTGGCTCACTAACTTCACACACCATCAGGCTTCCAAGCAGCTCTCAAGGAAACTCAGTTTTCACACTCTATGCTTAGTGCCCTTTGACTGCATTATCTAGGAATAAACCTGGTAGAGCATCCCACACAAACGAATGCTCCACATGCGGGTTTCACATGCCACCAACTCCACATTCACAGGCAACTTCAGCGCCACAGCCGTTTACAGATAGCACTCAATGCAAAGGCTCTAGACGCAAATATTGGTGTGAGAGCTAATTCAATCAAGGAAACACTGCATGTTGGTGAAGGGCATATTGAAGAAGGAGCAGCCGAGTGGTTTTTTGTGGGAGAACAACTCCATTTGGCTCACTAACTTCACACACCATCAGGCTTCCAAGCAGCTCTCAAGGAAACTCAGTTTTCACACTCTATGCTTAGTGCCCTTTGAGTGCATTATCTAGGAATGAACCTGGTAGAGCATGCCACACAAACGAATGCTCCACATGCGGTTTTCACATGCCACCAACTCCACATTCACAGGCAACTTCGGCGCCACAGCCGTTTTCAGATCGCCCTCAATGCAAAGGCTCTAGACACAAATATTGGTGTCAGAGCTAATTCAATCAAGGAAACACTGCATGTTGGTGAAGGGCATATTGAAGAAGGATCAGCCGAGTGGTTCTTGTGGGAGAACAACTCCATTTGGCTCACTAACTTCACACACCATCAGGCTTCCAAGCAGCTCTCAAGGAAACTCAGTTTTCACACTCTATGCTTAGTGCCCTTTGAGTGCGTAGGAATGACATGAAGCTTGGTGAGCATCCCACACAAACGAATGCTCCACATGCGGGTTTCACATGCCACCAACTCCACATTCACAGGCAACTTCAGCGCCACAGCCGTTTTCAGATAGCCCTCAATGCAAAGGCTCTAGAGGCAAATATTGGTGTGAGAGCTAATTCAATCAAGGAAACAGTGCATGTTGGTGAAGGGCATATTGAAGAAGGATCAGCCGAGTGGTTCTTGTGGGAGAACAACTCCATTTGGCTCACTAACTTCACACACCATCAGGCTTCCAAGCAGCTCTCAAGGAAACTCAGTTTTCACACTCTATGCTTAGTGCCCTTTGAGTGCATTATCTAGGAATGAACCTGGTAGAGCATCCCACACAAACGAATGCTCCACATGCGGGTTTCACATGCCACCAACTCCACATTCACAGGCAACTTCAGCGCCACAGCCGTTTTCAAATAGCCCTCAATTCAAAGGTTCTAGACGCAAATATTGTGTGGGGGATAATTCAATCAAGGAAACACTGCATGTTGGTGAAGGGCATATTGAAGAAGGATCAGCCGAGTCGTTCTTGTGGGAGAACAACTCCATTTGGCTCACTAACTTCACACACCATCAGGCTTCCAAGCAGCTCTCAAGGAAACTCAGTTTTCACACTCTATGCTTAGTGCCCTTTGAGTGCATTATCTAGGAATGAACCTGGTAGAGCATCCCACACAAACGAATGCTCCACATGCGGGTTTCACATGCCACCAACTCCACATTCACAGGCAACTTCAGTGCCACAGCCGTTTTCAGATAGCCCTCAATGCAAAGGCTCTAGACGCAAATATTGGTGTGAGAGCTAATTCAATCAAGGAAACACTGCATGTTGGTGAAGGGCATATTGAAGAAGGATCAGCCGAGTGGTTCTTGTGGGAGAACAACTCCATTTGGCTCACTAACTTCACACACCATCAGGCTTCCAAGCAGCTCTCAAGGAAACTCAGTTTTCACACTCTATGCTTAGTGCTCTTTGAGTGTATTATCTAGGAATGAACCTGGTAGAGCATCCCACACAAACGAATGCTCCACATGCGGGTTTCACATGCCACCAACTCCACATTCACAGGCAACTTCAGCACCACAGCCGTTTTCAGATAGCCCTCAATGCAAAGGCTCTAGATGCAAATATTGTTGTCAGAGCTAATTCAATCAAGGAAACACTGCATGTTGGTGAAGGGCATATTGAAGAAGGATCAGCCGAGTGGTTCTTGTGGGAGAACAACTCCATTTGGCTCACTAACTTCACACACCATCAGGCTTCCAAGCAGCTCTCAAGGAAACTCAGTTTTCACACTCTATGCTTAGTGCCCTTTGAGTGCCTAGGACTGAAATGAACCTGGTAGAGCATCCCACACAAACGAATGCTCCACATGCGGGTTTCACATGCCACCAACTCCACATTCACAGGCAACTTCAGCGCCACAGCCGTTTTCAGATAGCCCTCAATGCAAAGGCTCTAGACGCAAATATTGGTGTGAGAGCTAATTCAATCAAGGAAACTCTGCATGTTGGTGAAGGGCATATTGAAGAAGGATCAGCCGAGTGGTTCTTGTGGGAGAACAACTCCATTTGGCTCACTAACTTCACACACCATCAGGCTTCCAAGCAGCTCTCAAGGAAACTCAGTTTTCACACTCTATGCTTAGTGCCCTTTGAGTGCATTATCTAGGAATGAAGCTTGGTGAGCATCCCACACAAACGAATGCTCCACATGCGGGTTTCACATGCCACCAACTCCACATTCACAGGCAACTTCAGCGCCACAGCCGTTTTCAGATAGCCCTCAATGCAAAGGCTCTAGACGCAAATATTGGTGTGAGAGCTAATTCAATCAAGGAAACACTGCATGTGGGTGAAGGGCATATTGAAGAAGGATCAGCCGATTGTTCTTGTGGGAGAACAACTCCATTTGGCTCACTAACTTCACACACCATCAGGCTTCCAAGCAGCTCTCAAGGAAACTCAGTTTTCACACTCTATGCTTAGTGCCCTTTGAGTAAATAGGACAGAAATGAACCTGGTAGAGCATCCCACACAAATGAATGCTCCACATGCGGGTTTCACATGCCACCAACTCCACATTCACAGCAACTTCAGCGCCACAGCCGTTTTCAGATAGCCCTCAATGCAAAGGCTCTAGACGCAAATATTGCTGTGGGAGAAAATTCAATCAAGGAAACACTGCATTTTGGTGAAGGGCATATTGAAGAAGGATCAGCCGAGTGGTTCTTGTGGGAGAACAACTCCATTTGGCTCACTAACTTCACACACCATCAGGCTTCCAAGCAGCTCTCAAGGAAACTCAGTTTTCACACTCTATGCTTAGTGCCCTTTGAGTGCATTATCTAGGAATGAACCTGGTAGAGCATCCCACACAAACGAATGCTCCACATGCGGGTTTCACATGCCACCAACTCCACATTCACAGGCAACTTCAGCGCCACAGCCGTTTTCAGATAGCCCTCAATGCAAAGGATCTAGACGCAAATATTGGTGTGAGAGCTAATTCAATCAAGGAAACACTGCATGTTGGTGAAGGGCATATTGAAGAAGGATCAGCCGAGTGGTTCTTGTGGCAGAACAACTCCTTTTGGCTCACTAACTTCACACACCATCAGGCTTCCAAGCAGCTCTCAAGGAAACTCAGTTTTCACACTCTATGCTTAGTGCCCTTTGAGTGCATTATCTAGGAATGAAGCTTGGTGAGCATCCCACACAAACGAATGCTCCACATGCGGGTTTCACATGCCACCAACTCCACATTCACAGGCAACTTCAGCGCCACAGCCGTTTTCAGATAGCCCTCAATGCAAAGGCTCTAGACGCAAATATTGGTGTGAGAGCTAATTCAATCAAGGAAACACTGCATGTTGGTGAAGGGCATATTGAAGAAGGATCAGCCGAGTGGTTCTTGTGGGAGAACAACTCCATTTGGCTCACTAACTTCACACACCATCAGGCTTCCAAGCAGCTCTCAAGAAAACTCACTTTTCACACTCTATGCTTAGTGCCCTTTGAGTGCCTAGGACTGAAATGAACCTGGTAGAGCATCCCACACAAACGAATGCTCCACATGCGGGTTTCACATGCCACCAACTCCACATTCACAGGCAACTTCAGCGCCACAGCCGTTTTCAGATAGCCCTCAATGCAAAGGCTCTAGACGCAAATATTGGTGTGAGAGCTAATTAAATCAAGGAAACACTGCATGTTGGTGAAGGGCATATTGAAGAAGGATCAGCCGAGTGGTTCTTGTGGCAGAACAACTCCATTTGGCTCACTAACTTCACACACCATCAGGCTTCCAAGCAGCTCTCAAGGAAACTCAGTTTTCACACTCTATGCTTAGTGCCCTTTGAGTGCATTATCTAGGAATGAAGCTTGGTGAGCATCCCACACAAACGAATGCTCCACATGCGGGTTTCACATGCCACCAACTCCACATTCACAGGCAACTTCAGCGCCACAGCCGTTTTCAGATAGCCCTCAATGCAAAGGCTCTAGACGCAAATATTGGTGTGAGAGCTAATTCAATCAAGGAAACACTGCATGTTGGTGAAGGGCATATTGAAGAAGGATCAGCCGAGTGGTTCTTGTGGGAGAACAACTCCATTTGGCTCACTAACTTCACACACCATCAGGCTTCCAAGCAGCTCTCAAGGAAACTCAGTTTTCACACTCTATGCTTAGTGCCCTTTGAGTGCCTAGGACTGAAATGAACCTGGTAGAGCATCCCACACAAACGAATGCTCCACATGCGGGTTTCACATGCCACCAACTCCACATTCACAGGCAACTTCAGCGCCACAGCCGTTTTCAGATAGCCCTCAATGCAAAGGCTCTAGACGCAAATATTGGTGTGAGAGCTAATTCAATCAAGGAAACACTGCATGTTGGTGAAGGGCATATTGAAGAAGGATCAGCCGAGTGGTTCCTGTGGGAGAACAACTCCATTTGGCTCACTAACTTCACACACCATCAGGCTTCCAAGCAGCTCTCAAGGAAACTCAGTTTTCACACTCTATGCTTAGTGCCCTTTGAGTGCCTAGGACTGAAATGAAGCTTGGTGAGCATCCCACACAAACGAATGTTCCACATGCGGGTTTCACATGCCACCAACTCCACATTCACAGGCAACTTCAGCGCCACAGCCGTTTTCAGATAGCCCTCAATGCAAAGGCTCTAGACGCAAATATTGGTGTGAGAGCTAATTCAATCAAGGAAACACTGCATGTTGGTGAAGGGCATATTGAAGAAGGATCAGCCGATTGGTTCTTGTGGCAGAACAACTCCTTTTGGCTCACTAACTTCACACACCATCAGGCTTCCAAGCAGCTCTCAAGGAAACTCAGTTTTCACACTCTATGCTTAGTGCCCTTTGAGTGCCTAGGACTGAAATGAACCTGGTAGAGCATCCCACACAAACGAATGCTCCACATGCGGGTTTCACATTCCACCAACTCCACATTGACAGGCAACTTCAGCGCCACAGCCGTTTTCAGATAGCCCTCAATGCAAAGGCTCTAGACGCAAATATTGGTGTGAGAGCTAATTCAATCAAGGAAACACTGCATGTTGGTGAAGGGCATATTGAAGAAGGATCAGCCGAGTGGTTCTTGTGGGAGAACAACTCCATTTGGCTCACTAACTTCACACACCATCAGGCTTCCAAGCAGCTCTCAAGGAAACTCAGTTTTCACACTCTATGCTTAGTGCCCTTTGAGTGCCTAGGACTGAAATGAACCTGGCAGAGCATCCCACACAAACGAATGCTCCACATGCGGGTTTCACATGCCACCAACTCCACATTCACAGGCAACTTCAGCGCCACAGCCGTTTTCAGATAGCCCTCAATGCAAAGGCTCTAGACGCAAATATTGGTGTGGGAGATAATTCAATCAAGGAAACACTGCATGTTGGTGAAGGGCATATTGAAGAAGGATCAGCCGAGTGGTTCTTGTGGGAGAACAACTCCATTTGGCTCACTAACTTCACACACCATCAGGCTTCCAAGCAGCTCTCAAGGAAACTCAGTTTTCACACTCTATGCTTAGTGCCCTTTGAGTGCATTATCTAGGAATGAACCTGGTAGAGCATCCCACACAAACGAATGCTCCACATGCGGGTTTCACATGCCACCAACTCCACATTCACAGGCAACTTCAGCGCCACAGCCGTTTTCAGATAGCCCTCAATGCAAAGGATCTAGACGCAAATATTGGTGTGAGAGCTAATTCAATCAAGGAAACACTGCATGTTGGTGAAGGGCATATTGAAGAAGGATCAGCCGAGTGGTTCTTGTGGCAGAACAACTCCATTTGGCTCACTAACTTCACACACCATCAGGCTTCCAAGCAGCTCTCAAGGAAACTCAGTTTTCACACTCTATGCTTAGTGCCCTTTGAGTGCATTATCTAGGAATGAAGCTTGGTGAGCATCCCACACAAACGAATGCTCCACATGCGGGTTTCACATGCCACCAACTCCACATTCACAGGCAACTTCAGCGCCACAGCCGTTTTCAGATAGCCCTCAATGCAAAGGCTCTAGACGCAAATATTGGTGTGAGAGCTAATTCAATCAAGGAAACACTGCATGTTGGTGAAGGGCATATTGAAGAAGGATCAGCCGAGTGGTTCTTGTGGGAGAACAACTCCATTTGGCTCACTAACTTCACACACCATCAGGCTTCCAAGCAGCTCTCAAGGAAACTCAGTTTTCACACTCTATGCTTAGTGCCCTTTGAGTGCCTAGGACTGAAATGAAGCTTGGTGAGCATCCCACACAAACGAATGTTCCACATGCGGGTTTCACATGCCACCAACTCCACATTCACAGGCAACTTCAGCGCCACAGCCGTTTTCAGATAGCCCTCAATGCAAAGGCTCTAGACGCAAATATTGGTGTGAGAGCTAATTCAATCAAGGAAACACTGCATGTTGGTGAAGGGCATATTGAAGAAGGATCAGCCGAGTGGTTCTTGTGGCAGAACAACTCCATTTGGCTCACTAACTTCACACACCATCAGGCTTCCAAGCAGCTCTCAAGGAAACTCAGTTTTCACACTCTATGCTTAGTGCCCTTTGTGTGCATTATCTAGGAATGAACCTGGTAGAGCATCCCACACAAACGAAGGCTCCACATGCGGGTTTCACATGCCACCAACTCCACATTCACAGGCAACTTCAGCGCCACAGCCGTTTTCAGATAGCCCTCAATGCAAAGGCTCTAGACGCAAATATTGGTGTGAGAGCTAATTCAATCAAGGAAACACTGCATGTTGGTGAAGGGCATATTGAAGAAGGATCAGCCGAGTGGTTCTTGTGGGAGAACAACTCCATTTGGCTCACTAACTTCACACACCATCAGGCTTCCAAGCAGCTCTCAAGGAAACTCAGTTTTCACACTCTATGCTTAGTGCACTTTGAGTGCCTAGGACTGAAATGAACCTGGTAGAGCATCCCACACAAACGAATGCTCCACATGCGGGTTTCACATGCCACCAACTCCACATTCACAGGCAACTTCAGCGCCACAGCCGTTTTCAGATAGCCCTCAATGCAAAGGCTCTAGACGCAAATATTGGTGTGAGAGCTAATTCAATCAAGGAAACACTGCATGTTGGTGAAGGGCATATTGAAGAAGGATCAGCCGAGTGGTTCTTGTGGGAGAACAACTCCATTTGGCTCACTAACTTCACACACCATCAGGCTTCCAAGCAGCTCTCAAGGAAACTCAGTTTTCACACTCTATGCTTAGTGCCCTTTGAGTGCATTATCTAGGAATGAAGCTTGGTGAGCATCCCACACAAACGAATGCTCCACATGCGGGTTTCACATGCCACCAACTCCACATTCACAGGCAACTTCAGTGCCACAGCCGTTTTCAGATAGCCCTCAATGCAAAGGCTCTAGACGCAAATATTGGTGTGAGAGCTAATTCAATCAAGGAAACACTGCATGTTGGTGAAGGGCATATTGAAGAAGGATCAGCCGAGTGGTTCTTGTGGGAGAACAACTCCATTTGGCTCACTAACTTCACACACCATCAGGCTTCCAAGCAGCTCTCAAGGAAACTCAGTTTTCACACTCTATGCTTAGTGCCCTTTGAGTGCCTAGGACTGAAATGAAGCTTGGAGAGCATCCCACACAAACGAATGCTCCACATGCGGGTTTCACATGCCACCAACTCCACATTCACAGGCAACTTCAGCGCCACAGCCGTTTTCAGATAGCCCTCAATGCAAAGGCTCTAGACGCAAATATTGGTGTGAGAGCTAATTCAATCAAGGAAACACTGCATGTTGGTGAAGGGCATATTGAAGAAGGATCAGCCGAGTGGTTCTTGTGGCAGAACAACTCCATTTGGCTCACTAACTTCACACACCATCAGGCTTCCAAGCAGCTCTCAAGGAAACTCAGTTTTCACACTCTATGCTTAGTGCCCTTTGTGTGCATTATCTAGGAATGAACCTGGTAGAGCATCCCACACAAACGAATGCTCCACATGCGGGTTTCACATGCCACCAACTCCACATTCACAGGCAACTTCAGCGCCACAGCCGTTTTCAGATAGCCCTCAATGCAAAGGCTCTAGACGCAAATATTGGTGTGAGAGCTAATTCAATCAAGGAAACACTGCATGTTGGTGAAGGGCATATTGAAGAAGGATCAGCCGAGTGGTTCTTGTGGGAGAACAACTCCATTTGGCTCACTAACTTCACACACCATCAGGCTTCCAAGCAGCTCTCAAGGAAACTCAGTTTTCACACTCTATGCTTAGTGCCCTTTGAGTGCCTAGGACTGAAATGAACCTGGTAGAGCATCCCACACAAACGAATGCTCCACATGCGGGTTTCACATGCCACCAACTCCACATTCACAGGCAACTTCAGCGCCACAGCCGTTTTCAGATAGCCCTCAATGCAAAGGCTCTAGACGCAAATATTGGTGTGAGAGCTAATTCAATCAAGGAAACACTGCATGTTGGTGAAGGGCATATTGAAGAAGGATCAGCCGAGTGGTTCTTGTGGGAGAACAACTCCATTTGGCTCACTAACTTCACACACCATCAGGCTTCCAAGCAGCTCTCAAGGAAACTCAGTTTTCACACTCTATGCTTAGTGCCCTTTGAGTGCATTATCTAGGAATGAACCTGGTAGAGCATCCCACACAAACGAATGCTCCACATGCGGGTTTCACATGCCACCAACTCCACATTCACAGGCAACTTCAGCGCCACAGCCGTTTTCAGATAGCCCTCAATGCAAAGGCTCTAGACGCAAATATTGGTGTGAGAGCTAATTCAATCAAGGAAACACTGCATGTTGGTGAAGGGCATATTGAAGAAGGATCAGCCGAGTGGTTCTTGTGGGAGAACAACTCCATTTGGCTCACTAACTTCACACACCATCAGGCTTCCAAGCAGCTCTCAAGGAAACTCAGTTTTCACACTCTATGCTTAGTGCCCTTTGAGTGCCTAGGACTGAAATGAAGCTTGGTGAGCATCCCACACAAACGAATGCTCCACATGCGGGTTTCACATGCCACCAACTCCACATTCACAGGCAACTTCAGCGCCACAGCCGTTTTCAGATAGCCCTCAATGCAAAGGCTCTAGACGCAAATATTGGTGTGAGAGCTAATTCAATCAAGGAAACACTGCATGTTGGTGAAGGGCATATTGAAGAAGGATCAGCCGAGTGGTTCTTGTGGGAGAACAACTCCATTTGGCTCACTAACTTCACACACCATCAGGCTTCCAAGCAGCTCTCAAGGAAACTCAGTTTTCACACTCTATGCTTAGTGCCCTTTGAGTACCTAGCACTGAAATGAACCTGGTAGAGCATCCCACACAAACGAATGCTCCACATGCGGGTTTCACATGCCACCAACTCCACATTCACAGGCAACTTCAGCGCCACAGCCGTTTTCAGATAGCCCTCCATGCAAAGGCTCTAGACGCAAATATTGGTGTGAGAGCTAATTCAATCAAGGAAACACTGCATGTTGGTGAAGGGCATATTGAAGAAGGATCAGCCGAGTGGTTCTTGTGGGAGAACAACTCCATTTGGCTCACTAACTTCACACACCATCAGGCATCCAAGCAGCTCTCAAGGAAACTCAGTTTTCACACTCTATGCTTAGTGCCCTTTGAGTACCTAGGACTGAAATGAAGCTTGGTGAGCATCCCACACAAACGAATGCTTCACATGCGGGTTTCACATGCCACCAACTCCACATTCACAGGCAACTTCAGCGCCACAGCCGTTTTCAGATAGCCCTCAATGCAAAGGCTCTAGACGCAAATATTGGTGTGAGAGCTAATTCAATCAAGGAAACACTGCATGTTGGTGAAGGGCATATTGAAGAAGGATCAGCCGAGTGGTTCTTGTGGGAGAACAACTCCATTTGGCTCACTAACTTCACACACCATCAGGCTTCCAAGCAGCTCTCAAGGAAACTCAGTTTTCACACTCTATGCTTAGTGCCCTTTGAGTGCCTAGGACTGAAATGAACCTGGCAGAGCATCCCACACAAACGAATGCTCCACATGCGGGTTTCACATGCCACCAACTCCACATTCACAGCAACTTCAGCGCCACAGCCGTTTTCAGATAGCCCTCAATGCAAAGGCTCTAGACGCAAATATTGGTGTGGGAGATAATTCAATCAAGGAAACACTGCATGTTGGTGAAGGGCATATTGAAGAAGGATCAGCCGAGTGGTTCTTGTGGGAGAACAACTCCATTTGGCTCACTAACTTCACACACCATCAGGCTTCCAAGCAGCTCTCAAGGAAACTCAGTTTTCACACTCTATGCTTAGTGCCCTTTGAGTGCATTAACTAGGAATGAACCTGGTAGAGCATCCCACACAAACGAATGCTCCACATGCGGGTTTCACATGCCACCAACTCCACATTCACAGGCAACTTCAGCGCCACAGCCGTTTTCAGATAGCCCTCAATGCAAAGGCTCTAGACGCAAATATTGGTGTGAGAGCTAATTCAATCAAGGAAACACTGCATGTTGGTGAAGGGCATATTGAAGAAGGATCAGCCGAGTGGTTCTTGTGGGAGAACAACTCCATTTGGCTCACTAACTTCACACACCATCAGGCTTCCAAGCAGCTCTCAAGGAAACTCAGTTTTCACACTCTATGCTTAGTGCCCTTTGAGTGCCTAGGACTGAAATGAACCTGGTAGAGCATCCCACACAAACGAATGCTCCACATGCGGGTTTCACATGCCACCAACTCCACATTCACAGCAACTTCAGCGCCACAGCCGTTTTCAGATAGCCCTCAATGCAAAGGCTCTAGACGCAAATATTGGTGTGAGAGCTAATTCAATCAAGGAAACACTGCATGTTGGTGAAGGGCATATTGAAGAAGGATCAGCCGAGTGGTTCTTGTGGGAGAACAACTCCATTTGGCTCACTAACTTCACACACCATCAGGCTTCCAAGCAGCTCTCAAGGAAACTCAGTTTTCACACTCTATGCTTAGTGCCCTTTGAGTGCATTATCTAGGAATGAAGCTTGGTGAGCATCCCACACAAACGAATGCTCCACATGCGGGTTTCACATGCCACCAACTCCACATTCACAGGAACTTCAGCGCCACAGCCGTTTTCAGATAGCCCTCAATGCAAAGGCTCTAGACGCATATATTGGTGTGAGAGCTAATTCAATCAAGGAAATACTGCATGTTGGTGAAGGGCATATTGAAGAAGGATCAGCCGAGTGGTTCTTGTGGGAGAACAACTCCATTTGGCTCACTAACTTCACACACCATCAGGCTTCCAAGCAGCTCTCAAGGAAACTCAGTTTTCACACTCTATGCTTAGTGCCCTTTGAGTGCCTAGGACTGAAATGAACCTGGTAGAGCATCCCACACAAACGAATGCTCCACATGCGGGTTTCACATGCCACCAACTCCACATTCACAGGCAACTTCAGCGCCACAGCCGTTTTCAGATAGCCCTCAATGCAAAGGCTCTAGACGCAAATATTGGTGTGAGAGCTAATTCAATCAAGGAAACACTGCATGTTGGTGAAGGGCATATTGAAGAAGGATCAGCCGAGTGGTTCTTGTGGGAGAACAACTCCATTTGGCTCACTAACTTCACACACCATCAGGCTTCCAAGCAGCTCTCAAGGAAACTCAGTTTTCACACTCTATGCTTAGTGCCCTTTGAGTGCCTAGGACTGAAATGAAGCTTGGTGAGCATCCCACACAAACGAATGCTCCACATGCGGGTTTCACATGCCACCAACTCCACATTCACAGGCAACTTCAGCGCCACAGCCGTTTTCAGATAGCCCTCAATGCAAAGGCTCTAGACGCAAATATTGGTGTGAGAGCTAATTCAATCAAGGAAACACTGCATGTTGGTGAAGGGCATATTGAAGAAGGATCAGCCGAGTGGTTCTTGTGGCAGAACAACTCCATTTGGCTCACTAACTTCACACACCATCAGGCTTCCAAGCAGCTCTCAAGGAAACTCAGTTTTCACACTCTATGCTTAGTGCCCTTTGTGTGCATTATCTAGGAATGAACCTGGTAGAGCATCCCACACAAACGAATGCTCCACATGCGGGTTTCACATGCCACCAACTCCACATTCACAGGCAACTTCAGCGCCACAGCCGTTTTCAGATAGCCCTCAATGCAAAGGCTCTAGACGCAAATATTGGTGTGAGAGCTAATTCAATCAAGGAAACACTGCATGTTGGTGAAGGGCATATTGAAGAAGGATCAGCCGAGTGGTTCTTGTGGGAGAACAACTCCATTTGGCTCACTAACTTCACACACCATCAGGCTTCCAAGCAGCTCTCAAGGAAACTCAGTTTTCACACTCTATGCTTAGTGCCCTTTGAGTGCCTAGGACTGAAATGAACCTGGTAGAGCATCCCACACAAACGAATGCTCCACATGCGGGTTTCACATGCCACCAACTCCACATTCACAGCAACTTCAGCGCCACAGCCGTTTTCAGATAGCCCTCAATGCAAATGCTCTAGACGCAAATATTGGTGTGAGAGCTAATTCAATCAAGGAAACACTGCATGTTGGTGAAGGGCATATTGAAGAAGGATCAGCCGAGTGGTTCTTGTGGGAGAACAACTCCATTTGGCTCACTAACTTCACACACCATCAGGCTTCCAAGCAGCTCTCAAGGAAACTCAGTTTTCACACTCTATGCTTAGTGCCCTTTGAGTGCCTAGGACTGAAATGAAGCTTGGTGAGCATCCCACACAAACGAATGTTCCACATGCGGGTTTCACATGCCACCAACTCCACATTCACAGGAACTTCAGCGCCACAGCCGTTTTCAGATAGCCCTCAATGCAAAGGCTCTAGACGCAAATATTGGTGTGAGAGCTAATTCAATCAAGGAAACACTGCATGTTGGTGAAGGGCATATTGAAGAAGGATCAGCCGAGTGGTTCTTGTGGCAGAACAACTCCATTTGGCTCACTAACTTCACACACCATCAGGCTTCCAAGCAGCTCTCAAGGAAACTCAGTTTTCACACTCTATGCTTAGTGCCCTTTGAGTGCATTATCTAGGAATGAACCTGGTAGAGCATCCCACACAAACGAATGCTCCACATGCGGGTTTCACATGCCACCAACTCCACATTCACAGGCAACTTCAGCGCCACAGCCGTTTTCAGATAGCCCTCAATGCAAAGGCTCTAGACGCAAATATTGGTGTGAGAGCTAATTCAATCAAGGAAACACTGCATGTTGGTGAAGGGCATATTGAGGAAGGATCAGCCGAGTGGTTCTTGTGGGAGAACAACTCCATTTGGCTCACTAACTTCACACACCATCAGGCTTCCAAGCAGCTCTCAAGGAAACTCAGTTTTCACACTCTATGCTTAGTGCCCTTTGAGTGCCTAGGACTGAAATGAAGCTTGGTGAGCATCCCACACAAACGAATGTTCCACATGCGGGTTTCACATTCCACCAACTCCACATTGACAGGCAACTTCAGCGCCACAGCCGTTTTCAGATAGCCCTCAATGCAAAGGCTCTAGACGCAAATATTGGTGTGAGAGCTAATTCAATCAAGGAAACACTGCATGTTGGTGAAGGGCATATTGAGGAAGGATCAGCCAAGTGGTTCTTGTGGGAGAACAACTCCATTTGGCTCACTAACTTCACACACCATCAGGCTTCCAAGCAGCTCTCAAGGAAACTCAGTTTTCACACTCTATGCTTAGTGCCCTTTGAGTACCTAGCACTGAAATGAACCTGGTAGAGCATCCCACACAAACGAATGCTCCACATGCGGGTTTCACATGCCACCAACTCCACATTCACAGGCAACCTCAGCGCCACAGCCGTTTTCAGATAGCCCTCCATGCAAAGGCTCTAGACGCAAATATTGGTGTGAGAGCTAATTCAATCAAGGAAACACTGCATGTTGGTGAAGGGCATATTGAAGAAGGATCAGCCGAGTGGTTCTTGTGGGAGAACAACTCCATTTGGCTCACTAACTTCACACACCATCAGGCATCCAAGCAGCTCTCAAGGAAACTCAGTTTTCACACTCTATGCTTAGTGCCCTTTGAGTACCTAGGACTGAAATGAAGCTTGGTGAGCATCCCACACAAACGAATGCTCCACATGCGGGTTTCACATGCCACCAACTCCACATTCACAGGCAACTTCAGCGCCACAGCCGTTTTCAGATAGCCCTCAATGCAAAGGCTCTAGACGCAAATATTGGTGTGAGAGCTAATTCAATCAAGGAAACACTGCATGTTGGTGAAGGGCATATTGAAGAAGGATCAGCCGAGTGGTTCTTGTGGGAGAACAACTCCATTTGGCTCACTAACTTCACACACCATCAGGCTTTCAAGCAGCTCTCAAGGAAACTCAGTTTTCACACTCTATGCTTAGTGCCCTTTGAGTGCCTAGGACTGAAATGAACCTGGCAGAGCATCCAACACAAACGAATGCTCCACATGCGGGTTTCACATGCCACCAACTCCACATTCACAGCAACTTCAGCGCCACAGCCGTTTTCAGATAGCCCTCAATGCAAAGGCTCTAGACGCAAATATTGGTGTGGGAGATAATTCAATCAAGGAAACACTGCATGTTGGTGAAGGGCATATTGAAGAAGGATCAGCCGAGTGGTTCTTGTGGGAGAACAACTCCATTTGGCTCACTAACTTCACACACCATCAGGCTTCCAAGCAGCTCTCAAGGAAACTCAGTTTTCACACTCTATGCTTAGTGCCCTTTGAGTGCATTAACTAGGAATGAACCTGGTAGAGCATCCCACACAAACGAATGCTCCACATGCGGGTTTCACATGCCACCAACTCCACATTCACAGGCAACTTCAGCGCCACAGCCGTTTTCAGATAGCCCTCAATGCAAAGGCTCTAGACGCAAATATTGGTGTGAGAGCTAATTCAATCAAGGAAACACTGCATGTTGGTGAAGGGCATATTGAAGAAGGATCAGCCGAGTGGTTCTTGTGGGAGAACAACTCCATTTGGCTCACTAACTTCACACACCATCAGGCTTCCAAGCAGCTCTCAAGGAAACTCAGTTTTCACACTCTATGCTTAGTGCCCTTTGAGTGCCTAGGACTGAAATGAACCTGGTAGAGCATCCCACACAAACGAATGCTCCACATGCGGGTTTCACATGCCACCAACTCCACATTCACAGGCAACTTCAGCGCCACAGCCGTTTTCAGATAGCCCTCAATGCAAAGGCTCTAGACGCAAATATTGGTGTGAGAGCTAATTCAATCAAGGAAACTCTGCATGTTGGTGAAGGGCATATTGAAGAAGGATCAGCCGAGTGGTTCTTGTGGGAGAACAACTCCATTTGGCTCACTAACTTCACACACCATCAGGCTTCCAAGCAGCTCTCAAGGAAACTCAGTTTTCACACTCTATGCTTAGTGCCCTTTGAGTGCATTATCTAGGAATGAAGCTTGGTGAGCATCCCACACAAACGAATGCTCCACATGCGGGTTTCACATGCCACCAACTCCACATTCACAGGAACTTCAGCGCCACAGCCGTTTTCAGATAGCCCTCAATGCAAAGGCTCTAGACGCAAATATTGGTGTGAGAGCTAATTCAATCAAGGAAACACTGCATGTTGGTGAAGGGCATATTGAAGAAGGATCAGCCGAGTGGTTCTTGTGGGAGAACAAATCCATTTGGCTCACTAACTTCACACACCATCAGGCTTCCAAGCAGCTCTCAAGGAAACTCAGTTTTCACACTCTATGCTTAGTGCCCTTTGAGTGCCTAGGACTGAAATGAACCTGGTAGAGCATCCCACACAAACGAATGCTCCACATGCGGGTTTCACATGCCACCAACTCCACATTCACAGGCAACTTCAGCGCCACAGCCGTTTTCAGATAGCCCTCAATGCAAAGGCTCTAGACGCAAATATTGGTGTGAGAGCTAATTCAATCAAGGAAACACTGCATGTTGGTGAAGGGCATATTGAAGAAGGATCAGCCGAGTGGTTCTTGTGGGAGAACAACTCCATTTGGCTCACTAACTTCACACACCATCAGGCTTCCAAGCAGCTCTCAAGGAAACTCAGTTTTCACACTCTATGCTTAGTGCCCTTTGAGTGCATTATCTAGGAATGAACCTGGTAGAGCATCCCACACAAACGAATGCTCCACATGCGGGTTTCACATGCCACCAACTCCACATTCACAGGCAACTTCAGCGCCACAGCCGTTTTCAGATAGCCCTCAATGCAAAGGCTCTAGACGCAAATATTGGTGTGAGAGCTAATTCAATCAAGGAAACACTGCATGTTGGTGAAGGGCATATTGAAGAAGGATCAGCCGAGTGGTTCTTGTGGCAGAACAACTCCATTTGGCTCACTAACTTCACACACCATCAGGCTTCCAAGCAGCTCTCAAGGAAACTCAGTTTTCACACTCTATGCTTAGTGCCCTTTGAGTGCCTAGGACTGAAATGAACCTGGTAGAGCATCCCACACAAACGAATGCTCCACATGCGGGTTTCACATGCCACCAACTCCACATTCACAGGCAACTTCAGCGCCACAGCCGTTTTCAGATAGCCCTCAATGCAAAGCCTCTAGACGCAAATATTGGTGTGAGAGCTAATTCAATCAAGGAAACTCTGCATGTTGGTGAAGGGCATATTGAAGAAGGATCAGCCGAGTGGTTCTTGTGGGAGAACAACTCCATTTGGCTCACTAACTTCACACACCATCAGGCTTCCAAGCAGCTCTCAAGGAAACTCAGTTTTCACACTCTATGCTTAGTGCCCTTTGAGTGCATTATCTAGGAATGAAGCTTGGTGAGCATCCCACACAAACGAATGCTCCACATGCGGGTTTCACATGCCACCAACTCCACATTCACAGGAACTTCAGCGCCACAGCCGTTTTCAGATAGCCCTCAATGCAAAGGCTCTAGACGCAAATATTGGTGTGAGAGCTAATTCAATCAAGGAAATACTGCATGTTGGTGAAGGGCATATTGAAGAAGGATCAGCCGAGTGGTTCTTGTGGGAGAACAAATCCATTTGGCTCACTAACTTCACACACCATCAGGCTTCCAAGCAGCTCTCAAGGAAACTCAGTTTTCACACTCTATGCTTAGTGCCCTTTGAGTGCCTAGGACTGAAATGAACCTGGTAGAGCATCCCACACAAACGAATGCTCCACATGCGGGTTTCACATGCCACCAACTCCACATTCACAGGCAACTTCAGCGCCACAGCCGTTTTCAGATAGCCCTCAATGCAAAGGCTCTAGACGCAAATATTGGTGTGAGAGCTAATTCAATCAAGGAAACACTGCATGTTGGTGAAGGGCATATTGAAGAAGGATCAGCCGAGTGGTTCTTGTGGGAGAACAACTCCATTTGGCTCACTAACTTCACACACCATCAGGCTTCCAAGCAGCTCTCAAGGAAACTCAGTTTTCACACTCTATGCTTAGTGCCCTTTGAGTGCCTAGGACTGAAATGAAGCTTGGTGAGCATCCCACACAAACGAATGTTCCACATGCGGGTTTCACATGCCACCAACTCCACATTCACAGGCAACTTCAGCGCCACAGCCGTTTTCAGATAGCCCTCAATGCAAAGGCTCTAGACGCAAATATTGGTGTGAGAGCTAATTCAATCAAGGAAACACTGCATGTTGGTGAATGGCATATTGAAGAAGGATCAGCCGAGTGGTTCTTGTGGCAGAACAACTCCATTTGGCTCACTAACTTCACACACCATCAGGCTTCCAAGCAGCTCTCAAGGAAACTCAGTTTTCACACTCTATGCTTAGTGCCCTTTGTGTGCATTATCTAGGAATGAACCTGGTAGAGCATCCCACACAAACGAATGCTCCACATGCGGGTTTCACATGCCACCAACTCCACATTCACAGGCAACTTCAGCGCCACAGCCGTTTTCAGATAGCCCTCAATGCAAAGGCTCTAGACGCAAATATTGGTGTGAGAGCTAATTCAATCAAGGAAACACTGCATGTTGGTGAAGGGCATATTGAAGAAGGATCAGCCGAGTGGTTCTTGTGGGAGAACAACTCCATTTGGCTCACTAACTTCACACACCATCAGGCTTCCAAGCAGCTCTCAAGGAAACTCAGTTTTCACACTCTATGCTTAGTGCCCTTTGAGTGCCTAGGACTGAAATGAACCTGGTAGAGCATCCCACACAAATGAATGCTCCACATGCGGGTTTCACATGCCACCAACTCCACATTCACAGCAACTTCAGCGCCACAGCCGTTTTCAGATAGCCCTCAATGCAATGCTCTAGACGCAAATATTGGTGTGAGAGCTAATTCAATCAAGGAAACACTGCATGTTGGTGAAGGGCATATTGAAGAAGGATCAGCCGAGTGGTTCTTGTGGGAGAACAACTCCATTTGGCTCACTAACTTCACACACCATCAGGCTTCCAAGCAGCTCTCAAGGAAACTCAGTTTTCACACTCTATGCTTAGTGCCCTTTGAGTACCTACGACTGAAATGAAGCTTGGTGAGCATCCACACAAACGAATGTTCCACATGCGGGTTTCACATGCCACCAACTCCACATTCACAGGAACTTCAGCGCCACAGCCGTTTTCAGATAGCCCTCAATGCAAAGGCTCTAGACGCAAATATTGGTGTGAGAGCTAATTCAATCAAGGAAACACTGCATGTTGGTGAAGGGCATATTGAAGAAGGATCAGCCGAGTGGTTCTTGTGGCAGAACAACTCCATTTGGCTCACTAACTTCACACACCATCAGGCTTCCAAGCAGCTCTCAAGGAAACTCAGTTTTCACACTCTATGCTTAGTGCCCTTTGAGTGCCTAGGACTGAAATGAACCTGGTAGAGCATCCCACACAAACGAATGCTCCACATGCGGGTTTCACATGCCACCAACTCCACATTCACAGCAACTTCAGCGCCACAGCCGTTTTCAGATAGCCCTCAATGCAAATGCTCTAGACGCAAATATTGGTGTGAGAGCTAATTCAATCAAGGAAACACTGCATGTTGGTGAAGGGCATATTGAAGAAGGATCAGCCGAGTGGTTCTTGTGGGAGAACAACTCCATTTGGCTCACTAACTTCACACACCATCAGGCTTCCAAGCAGCTCTCAAGGAAACTCAGTTTTCACACTCTATGCTTAGTGCCCTTTGAGTGCCTAGGACTGAAATGAAGCTTGGTGAGCATCCCACACAAACGAATGTTCCACATGCGGGTTTCACATGCCACCAACTCCACATTCACAGGAACTTCAGCGCCACAGCCGTTTTCAGATAGCCCTCAATGCAAAGGCTCTAGACGCAAATATTGGTGTGAGAGCTAATTCAATCAAGGAAACACTGCATGTTGGTGAAGGGCATATTGAAGAAGGATCAGCCGAGTGGTTCTTGTGGGAGAACAACTCCATTTGGCTCACTAACTTCACACACCATCAGGCTTCCAAGCAGCTCTCAAGGAAACTCAGTTTTCACACTCTATGCTTAGTGCCCTTTGAGTGCATTATCTAGGAATGAACCTGGTAGAGCATCCCACACAAACGAATGCTCCACATGCGGGTTTCACATGCCACCAACTCCACATTCACAGGCAACTTCAGCGCCACAGCCGTTTTCAGATAGCCCTCAATGCAAAGGCTCTAGACGCAAATATTGGTGTGAGAGCTAATTCAATCAAGGAAACACTGCATGTTGGTGAAGGGCATATTGAGGAAGGATCAGCCGAGTGGTTCTTGTGGGAGAACAACTCCATTTGGCTCACTAACTTCACACACCATCAGGCTTCCAAGCAGCTCTCAAGGAAACTCAGTTTTCACACTCTATGCTTAGTGCCCTTTGAGTGCCTAGGACTGAAATGAAGCTTGGTGAGCATCCCACACAAACGAATGTTCCACATGCGGGTTTCACATTCCACCAAATCCACATTGACAAGCAACTTCAGCGCCACAGCCGTTTTCAGATAGCCCTCAATGCAAAGGCTCTAGACGCAAATATTGGTGTCAGAGCTAATTCAATCAAGGAAACACTGCATGTTGGTGAAGGGCATATTGAGGAAGGATCAGCCGAGTGGTTCTTGTGGGAGAACAACTCCATTTGGCTCACTAACTTCACACACCATCAGGCTTCCAAGCAGCTCTCAAGGAAACTCAGTTTTCACACTCTATGCTTAGTGCCCTTTGAGTGCCTAGGACTGAAATGAAGCTTGGTGAGCATCCCACACAAACGAATGTTCCACATGCGGGTTTCACATTCCACCAACTCCACATTCACAGGCAACTTCAGCGCCACAGCCGTTTTCAGATAGCCCTCAATGCAAAGGCTCTAGACGCAAATATTGGTGTGAGAGCTAATTCAATCAAGGAAACACTGCATGTTGGTGAAGGGCATATTGAAGAAGGATCAGCCGAGTGGTTCTTGTGGGAGAACAACTCCATTTGGCTCACTAACTTCACACACCATCAGGCATCCAAGCAGCTCTCCAGGAAACTCAGTTTTCACACTCTATGCTTAGTGCCCTTTGAGTACCTACGACTGAAATGAAGCTTGGTGAGCATCCCACACAAACGAATGCTCCACATGCGGGTTTCACATGCCACCAACTCCACATTCACAGGCAACTTCAGCGCCACAGCCGTTTTCAGATAGCCCTCAATGCAAAGGCTCTAGACGCAAATATTGGTGTGAGAGCTAATTCAATCAAGGAAACACTGCATGTTGGTGAAGGGCATATTGAAGAAGGATCAGCCGAGTGGTTCTTGTGGGAGAACAACTCCATTTGGCTCACTAACTTCACACACCATCAGGCTTCCAAGCAGCTCTCAAGGAAACTCAGTTTTCACACTCTATGCTTAGTGCTTTTTGAGTTCCTAGGACTGAAATGAACCTGGTAGAGCATCCCACACAAACGAATGCTCCACATGCGGGTTTCACATGCCACCAACTCCACATTCACAGGCAACTTCAGCGCCACAGCCGTTTTCAGATAGCCCTCAATGCAAAGGCTCTAGACGCAAATATTGGTGTGAGAGCTAATTCAATCAAGGAAACACTGCATGTTGGTGAAGGGCATATTGAAGAAGGATCAGCCGAGTGGTTCTTGTGGGAGAACAACTCCATTTGGCTCACTAACTTCACACACCATCAGGCTTCCAAGCAGCTCTCAAGGAAACTCAGTTTTCACACTCTATGCTTAGTGCCCTTTGAGTGCCTAGGACTGAAATGAACCTGGTAGAGCATCCCACACAAACGAATGTTCCACATGCGGGTTTCACATGCCACCAACTCCACATTCACAGGCAACTTCAGCGCCACAGCCGTTTTCAGATAGCCCTCAATGCAAAGGCTCTAGACGCAAATATTGGTGTGAGAGCTAATTCAATCAAGGAAACACTGCATGTTGGTGAAGGGCATATTGAAGAAGGATCAGCCGAGTGGTTCTTGTGGGAGAACAACTCCATTTGGCTCACTAACTTCACACACCATCAGGCTTCCAAGCAGCTCTCAAGGAAACTCAGTTTTCACACTCTATGCTTAGTGCCCTTTGAGTGCCTAGGACTGACATGAAGCTTGGTGAGCATCCCACACAAACGAATGCTCCACATGCGGGTTTCACATGCCACCAACTCCACATTCACAGGCAACTTCAGCGCCACAGCCGTTTTCAGATAGCCCTCAATGCAAAGGCTCTAGACGCAAATATTGGTGTGAGAGCTAATTCAATCAAGGAAACACTGCATGTTGGTGAAGGGCATATTGAAGAAGGATCAGCCGAGTGGTTCTTGTGGGAGAACAACTCCATTTGGCTCACTAACTTCACACACCATCAGGCTTCCAAGCAGCTCTCAAGGAAACTCAGTTTTCACACTCTATGCTTAGTGCCCTTTGAGTGCCTAGGACTGAAATGAAGCTTGGTGAGCATCCCACACAAACGAATGTTCCACATGCGGGTTTCACATGCCACCAACTCCACATTCACAGGCAACTTCAGCGCCACAGCCGTTTTCAGATAGCCCTCCATGCAAAGGCTCTAGACGCAAATATTGGTGTGAGAGCTAATTCAATCAAGGAAACACTGCATGTTGGTGAAGGGCATATTGAAGAAGGATCAGCCGAGTGGTTCTTGTGGGAGAACAACTCCATTTGGCTCACTAACTTCACACACCATCAGGCTTCCAAGCAGCTCTCAAGGAAACTCAGCTTTCACACTCTATGCTTAGTGCCCTTTGAGTGCATTATCTAGGAATGAACCTGGTAGAGCATCCCACACAAACGAATGCTCCACATGCGGGTTTCACATGCCACCAACTCCACATTCACAGCAACTTCAGCGCCACAGCCGTTTTCAGATAGCCCTCAATGCAAAGGCTCTAGACGCAAATATTGGTGTGAGAGCTAATTCAATCAAGGAAACACTGCATGTTGGTGAAGGGCATATTGAAGAAGGATCAGCCGAGTGGTTCTTGTGGGAGAACAACTCCATTTGGCTCACTAACTTCACACACCATCAGGCATCCAAGCAGCTCTCAAGGAAACTCAGTTTTCACACTCTATGCTTAGTGCCCTTTGAGTACCTACGACTGAAATGAAGCTTGGTGAGCATCCCACACAAACGAATGCTCCACATGCGGGTTTCACATGCCACCAACTCCACATTCACAGGCAACTTCAGCGCCACAGCCGTTTTCAGATAGCCCTCAATGCAAAGCCTCTAGACGCAAATATTGGTGTGAGAGCTAATTCAATCAAGGAAACACTGCATGTTGGTGAAGGGCATATTGAAGAAGGATCAGCCGAGTGGTTCTTGTGGGAGAACAACTCCATTTGGCTCACTAACTTCACACACCATCAGGCTTCCAAGCAGCTCTCAAGGAAACTCAGTTTTCACACTCTATGCTTAGTGCCCTTTGAGTGCCTAGGACTGACATGAAGCTTGGTGAGCATCCCACACAAACGAATGTCCACATGCGGGTTTCACATGCCACCAACTCCACATTCACAGGCAACTTCAGCGCCACAGCCGTTTTCAGATAGCCCTCAATGCAAAGGCTCTAGACGCAAATATTGGTGTGAGAGCTAATTCAATCAAGGAAACACTGCATGTTGGTGAAGGGCATATTGAAGAAGGATCAGCCGAGTGGTTCTTGTGGGAGAACAACTCCATTTGGCTCACTAACTTCACACACCATCAGGCTTCCAAGCAGCTCTCAAGGAAACTCAGTTTTCACACTCTATGCTTAGTGCCCTTTGAGTGCCTAGGACTGAAATGAAGCTTGGTGAGCATCCCACACAAACGAATGTTCCACATGCGGGTTTCACATGCCACCAACTCCACATTCACAGGCAACTTCAGCGCCACAGCCGTTTTCAGATAGCCCTCAATGCAAAGGCTCTAGACGCAAATATTGGTGTGAGAGCTAATTCAATCAAGGAAACACTGCATGTTGGTGAAGGGCATATTGAAGAAGGATCAGCCGAGTGGTTCTTGTGGGAGAACAACTCCATTTGGCTCACTAACTTCACACACCATCAGGCTTCCAAGCAGCTCTCAAGGAAACTCAGCTTTCACACTCTATGCTTAGTGCCCTTTGAGTGCATTATCTAGGAATGAACCTGGTAGAGCATCCCACACAAACGAATGCTCCACATGCGGGTTTCACATGCTAACAACTCCACATTCACAGGAAACTTCAGCGCCACAGCCGTTTTCAGATAGCCCTCAATGCAAAGGCTCTAGACGCAAATATTGGTGTGAGAGCTAATTCAATCAAGGAAACACTGCATGTTGGTGAAGGGCATATTGAAGAAGGATCAGCCGAGTGGTTCTTGTGGGAGAACAAACTCCATTTTGGCTCACTAACTTCACACACCACCATCAGGCTTCCAAGCAGCTCTCAAGGAAAACTCAGTTTTCACCACTCTATGCTTAGTGCCCTTTGAGTACCTACGACTGAAAATGAAGCTTGGTGAGCATCCCCACACAAACGAATGCTCCCACATGCGGGTTTTCACATGCCACCAACTCCACATTCCACAGGCAACTTCAGCGCCACAAGCCGTTTTTCAGATAGCCCCTCAATGCAAAGGCTCTAGACGCAAAATATTGGTGTGAGAGCTAATTCAATCAAGGAAGCACTGCATGTTGCTGAAGGGCATATTGAAGAAGGATCAGCCGAGTGGGTTCTTGTGGGAGAACAACTCCATTTGGCTCACTAACTTCACACACCATCAGGCTTCCAAGCAGCTCTCAAGGAAAACTCAGTTTTCACACTCTATGCTTAGTGCTTTTTTGAGTTCCTAGGACTGAAATGAAGCTTGGTGAGCATCCCACACAAACGAAATGCTCCACATGCGGGTTTCACATGCCACCAAACTCCACATTCACAGGCAACTTCAGCGCCACAAACCGTTTTCAGATAGCCCTCAATGCAAAGGCTCTAGACACAAAATATTGGTGTGAGAGCTAATTCAATCAAGGAAAACACTGCATGTTGGTGAAGGGGCATATTGAAGAAGGATCAGCCGAGTGGTTCTTGTGAGAGAACAACTCCATTTGGCTCACTAACTTCAAACACCATCAGGCTTCCAAGCAGCTCTCAAGGAAAACTCAGTCTTCACACTCTATGCTTAGTGCCCTTTGTGTGCCTAGGACTGAAATGAAGCTTGGTGAGCATCCCCACACAAACGAATGCTCCACATGCGGGTTTTCACATGCCACCCAACTCCACATTCACAGGCAACTTCAGCGCCACAGCCGTTTTCAGATAGCCCTCAATGCAAAGGCTCTAGACGCAAATATTGGTATGAGAGCTAATTCAATCAAGGAAACAATGCATGTTGGTGAAGGGCATATTGAAGAAGGATCAGCCGAGTGGTTCTTGTGGGAGAACAACTCCATTTGGCTCACTAACTTCACACACCATCAGGCATCCAAGCAGCTCTCAAGGAAACTCAGTTTTCACACTCTATGCTTAGTGCCCTTTGAGTGCATTATCTAGGAATGAACATGGTAGAGCATCCCACATAAACGAATGCTCCACATGCGGGTTTCACATGCCACCAACTCCACATTCACAGGCAACTTCAGCGCCACAGCCGTTTTCAGATAGCCCTCCATGCAAAGGCTCTAGACGCAAATATTGGTGTGAGAGCTAATTCAATCAAGGAAACACTGCATGTGGGTGAAGGGCATATTGAATAAGGATCAGCCGAGTGGCTCTTGTGGGAGAACAACTCCATTTGGCTCACTAACTTCACACACCATCAGGCTTCCAAGCAGCTCTCAAGGAAACTCAGTTTTCACACTCTATGCTTAGTGCCCTTTGTGTGCCTAGGACTGAAATGAACCTGGTAGAGCATGCCACACAAACGAATGCTCCACATGCGGGTTTCACATGCCACCAACTCCACATTCACAGGCAACTTCAGCGCCACAGTCGTTTTCAGTTAGCCCTCAATGCAAAGGCTCTAGACGCAAATATTGGTGTGAGAGCTAATTCAATCAAGGAAACACTGCATGTTGGTGAAGGGCATATTGAAGAAGGATCAGCCGAGTGGTTCTTGTGGGAGAACAACTCCATTTGGCTCACTAACTTCACACACCATCAGGCTTCCAAGCAGCTCTCAAGGAAACTCAGTTTTCACACTCTATGCTTAGTGCCCTTTGAGTGCATTATCTAGGAATGAACCTGGTAGAGCATCCCACACAAACGAATGCTCCACATGCGGGTTTCACATGCCACCAACTCCACATTCACAGGAAACTTCAGCGCCACAGCCGTTTTCAGATAGCCCTCAATGCAAAGGCTCTAGACGCAAATATTGGTGTGAGAGCTAATTCAATCAAGGAAACACTGCATGTTGGTGAAGGGCATATTGAAGAAGGATCAGCCGAGTGGTTCTTGTGGGAGAACAACTCCATTTGGCTCACTAACTTCACACACCATCAGGCTTCCAAGCAGCTCTCAAGGAAACTCAGTTTTCACACTCTATGCTTAGTGCCCTTTGAGTGCCTAGGACTGAAATGAAGCTTGGTGAGCATCCCACACAAACGAATGTTCCACATGCGGGTTTCACATTCCACCAACTCCACATTCACAGGCAACTTCAGCGCCACAGCCGTTTTCAGATAGCCCTCAATGCAAAGGCTCTAGACGCAAATATTGGTGTGAGAGCTAATTCAATCAAGGAAACACTGCATGTTGGTGAAGGGCATATTGAAGAAGGATCAGCCGAGTGGTTCTTGTGGGAGAACAACTCCATTTGGCTCACTAACTTCACACACCATCAGGCATCCAAGCAGCTCTCCAGGAAACTCAGTTTTCACACTCTATGCTTAGTGCCCTTTGAGTACCTACGACTGAAATGAAGCTTGGTGAGCATCCCACACAAACGAATGCTCCACATGCGGGTTTCACATGCCACCAACTCCACATTCACAGGCAACTTCAGCGCCACAGCCGTTTTCAGATAGCCCTCAATGCAAAGGCTCTAGACGCAAATATTGGTGTGAGAGCTAATTCAATCAAGGAAACACTGCATGTTGGTGAAGGGCATATTGAAGAAGGATCAGCCGAGTGGTTCTTGTGGGAGAACAACTCCATTTGGCTCACTAACTTCACACACCATCAGGCATCCAAGCAGCTCTCCAGGAAACTCAGTTTTCACACTCTATGCTTAGTGCTTTTTGAGTTCCTAGGACTGAAATGAACCTGGTAGAGCATCCCACACAAACGAATGCTCCACATGCGGGTTTCACATGCCACCAACTCCACATTCACAGGCAACTTCAGCGCCACAGCCGTTTTCAGATAGCCCTCAATGCAAAGGCTCTAGACGCAAATATTGGTGTGAGAGCTAATTCAATCAAGGAAACACTGCATGTTGGTGAAGGGCATATTGAAGAAGGATCAGCCGAGTGGTTCTTGTGGGAGAACAACTCCATTTGGCTCACTAACTTCACACACCATCAGGCTTCCAAGCAGCTCTCAAGGAAACTCAGTTTTCACACTCTATGCTTAGTGCCCTTTGAGTGCCTAGGACTGAAATGAACCTGGTAGAGCATCCCACACAAACGAATGCTCCACATGCGGGTTTCACATGCCACCAACTCCACATTCACAGGCAACTTCAGCGCCACAGCCGTTTTCAGATAGCCCTCAATGCAAAGGCTCTAGACGCAAATATTGGTGTGAGAGCTAATTCAATCAAGGAAACACTGCATGTTGGTGAAGGGCATATTGAAGAAGGATCAGCCGAGTGGTTCTTGTGGGAGAACAACTCCATTTGGCTCACTAACTTCACACACCATCAGGCTTCCAAGCAGCTCTCAAGGAAACTCAGTTTTCACACTCTATGCTTAGTGCCCTTTGAGTGCCTAGGACTGACATGAAGCTTGGTGAGCATCCCACACAAACGAATGCTCCACATGCGGGTTTCACATGCCACCAACTCCACATTCACAGGCAACTTCAGCGCCACAGCCGTTTTCAGATAGCCCTCAATGCAAAGGCTCTAGACGCAAATATTGGTGTGAGAGCTAATTCAATCAAGGAAACACTGCATGTTGGTGAAGGGCATATTGAAGAAGGATCAGCCGAGTGGTTCTTGTGGGAGAACAACTCCATTTGGCTCACTAACTTCACACACCATCAGGCTTCCAAGCAGCTCTCAAGGAAACTCAGTTTTCACACTCTATGCTTAGTGCCCTTTGAGTGCCTAGGACTGAAATGAAGCTTGGTGAGCATCCCACACAAACGAATGTTCCACATGCGGGTTTCACATGCCACCAACTCCACATTCACAGGCAACTTCAGCGCCCCAGCCGTTTTCAGATAGCCCTCCATGCAAAGGCTCTAGACGCAAATATTGGTGTGAGAGCTAATTCAATCAAGGAAACACTGCATGTTGGTGAAGGGCATATTGAAGAAGGATCAGCCGAGTGGTTCTTGTGGGAGAACAACTCCATTTGGCTCACTAACTTCACACACCATCAGGCTTCCAAGCAGCTCTCAAGGAAACTCAGCTTTCACACTCTATGCTTAGTGCCCTTTGAGTGCATTATCTAGGAATGAACCTGGTAGAGCATCCCACACAAACGAATGCTCCACATGCGGGTTTCACATGCCACCAACTCCACATTCACAGCAACTTCAGCGCCACAGCCGTTTTCAGATAGCCCTCAATGCAAAGGCTCTAGACGCAAATATTGGTGTGAGAGCTAATTCAATCAAGGAAACACTGCATGTTGGTGAAGGGCATATTGAAGAAGGATCAGCCGAGTGGTTCTTGTGGGAGAACAACTCCATTTGGCTCACTAACTTCACACACCATCAGGCATCCAAGCAGCTCTCAAGGAAACTCAGTTTTCACACTCTATGCTTAGTGCCCTTTGAGTACCTACGACTGAAATGAAGCTTGGTGAGCATCCCACACAAACGAATGCTCCACATGCGGGTTTCACATGCCACCAACTCCACATTCACAGGCAACTTCAGCGCCACAGCCGTTTTCAGATAGCCCTCAATGCAAAGCCTCTAGACGCAAATATTGGTGTGAGAGCTAATTCAATCAAGGAAACACTGCATGTTGGTGAAGGGCATATTGAAGAAGGATCAGCCGAGTGGTTCTTGTGGGAGAACAACTCCATTTGGCTCACTAACTTCACACACCATCAGGCTTCCAAGCAGCTCTCAAGGAAACTCAGTTTTCACACTCTATGCTTAGTGCCCTTTGAGTGCCTAGGACTGACATGAAGCTTGGTGAGCATCCCACACAAACGAATGTCCACATGCGGGTTTCACATGCCACCAACTCCACATTCACAGGCAACTTCAGCGCCACAGCCGTTTTCAGATAGCCCTCAATGCAAAGGCTCTAGACGCAAATATTGGTGTGAGAGCTAATTCAATCAAGGAAACACTGCATGTGGGTGAAGGGCATATTGAATAAGGATCAGCCGAGTGGCTCTTGTGGGAGAACAACTCCATTTGGCTCACTAACTTCACACACCATCAGGCTTCCAAGCAGCTCTCAAGGAAACTCAGTTTTCACACTCTATGCTTAGTGCCCTTTGTGTGCCTAGGACTGAAATGAACCTGGTAGAGCATCCCACACAAACGAATGCTCCACATGCGGGTTTCACATGCCACCAACTCCACATTCACAGGCAACTTCAGCGCCACAGTCGTTTTCAGTTAGCCCTCAATGCAAAGGCTCTAGACGCAAATATTGGTGTGAGAGCTAATTCAATCAAGGAAACACTGCATGTTGGTGAAGGGCATATTGAAGAAGGATCAGCCGAGTGGTTCTTGTGGGAGAACAACTCCATTTGGCTCACTAACTTCACACACCATCAGGCTTCCAAGCAGCTCTCAAGGAAACTCAGTTTTCACACTCTATGCTTAGTGCCCTTTGAGTGCATTATCTAGGAATGAACCTGGTAGAGCATCCCACACAAACGAATGCTCCACATGCGGGTTTCACATGCCACCAACTCCACATTCACAGGCAACTTCAGCGCCACAGGCGTTTTCAGATAGCCCTCAATGCAAAGGCTCTAGACGCAAATATTGGTGTGAGAGCTAATTCAATCAAGGAAACACTGCATGTTGGTGAAGGGCATATTGAAGAAGGATCAGCCGAGTGGTTCTTGTGGGAGAACAACTCCATTTGGCTCACTAACTTCACACACCATCAGGCTTCCAAGCAGCTCTCAAGGAAACTCAGTTTTCACACTCTATGCTTAGTGCCCTTTGAGTGCCTAGGACTGAAATGAACCTGGTAGAGCATCCCACACAAACGAATGCTCCACATGCGGGTTTCACATGCCACCAACTCCACATTCACAGGCAACTTCAGCGCCACAGCCGTTTTCAGATAGCCCTCAATGCAAAGGCTCTAGACGCAAATATTGGTGTGAGAGCTAATTCAATCAAGGAAACACTGCATGTTGGTGAAGGGCATATTGAAGAAGGATCAGCCGAGTGGTTCTTGTGGGAGAACAACTCCATTTGGCTCACTAACTTCACACACCATCAGGCTTCCAAGCAGCTCTCAAGGAAACTCAGTTTTCACACTCTATGCTTAGTGCCCTTTGAGTGCCTAGGACTGACATGAAGCTTGGTGAGCATCCCACACAAACGAATGCTCCACATGCGGGTTTCACATGCCACCAACTCCACATTCACAGGCAACTTCAGCGCCACAGCCGTTTTCAGATAGCCCTCAATGCAAAGGCTCTAGACGCAAATATTGGTGTGAGAGCTAATTCAATCAAGGAAACACTGCATGTTGGTGAAGGGCATATTGAAGAAGGATCAGCCGAGTGGTTCTTGTGGGAGAACAACTCCATTTGGCTCACTAACTTCACACACCATCAGGCTTCCAAGCAGCTCTCAAGGAAACTCAGTTTTCACACTCTATGCTTAGTGCCCTTTGAGTGCCTAGGACTGAAATGAAGCTTGGTGAGCATCCCACACAAACGAATGCTCCACATGCGGGTTTCACATGCCACCAACTCCACATTCACAGGCAACTTCAGCGCCACAGCCGTTTTCAGATAGCCCTCAATGCAAAGGCTCTAGACGCAAATATTGGTGTGAGAGCTAATTCAATCAAGGAAACACTGCATGTTGGTGAAGGGCATATTGAAGAAGGATCAGCCGAGTGGTTCTTGTGGGAGAACAACTCCATTTGGCTCACTAACTTCACACACCATCAGGCTTCCAAGCAGCTCTCAAGGAAACTCAGTTTTCACACTCTATGCTTAGTGCCCTTTGAGTGCCTAGGACTGAAATGAACCTGGTAGAGCATCCCACACAAACGAATGCTCCACATGCGGGTTTCACATGCCACCAACTCCACATTCACAGGCAACTTCAGCGCCACAGCCGTTTTCAGATAGCCCTCAATGCAAAGGCTCTAGACGCAAATATTGGTGTGAGAGCTAATTCAATCAAGGAAACACTGCATGTTGGTGAAGGGCATATTGAAGAAGGATCAGCCGAGTGGTTCTTGTGGGAGAACAACTCCATTTGGCTCACTAACTTCACACACCATCAGGCTTCCAAGCAGCTCTCAAGGAAACTCAGTTTTCACACTCTATGCTTAGTGCCCTTTGAGTGCCTAGGACTGACATGAAGCTTGGTGAGCATCCCACACAAACGAATGCTCCACATGCGGGTTTCACATGCCACCAACTCCACATTCACAGGCAACTTCAGCGCCACAGCCGTTTTCAGATAGCCCTCAATGCAAAGGCTCTAGACGCAAATATTGGTGTGAGAGCTAATTCAATCAAGGAAACACTGCATGTTGGTGAAGGCCATATTGAAGAAGGATCAGCCGAGTGGTTCTTGTGGGAGAACAACTCCATTTGGCTCACTAACTTCACACACCATCAGGCTTCCAAGCAGCTCTCAAGGAAACTCAGTTTTCACACTCTATGCTTAGTGCCCTTTGAGTGCCTAGGACTGAAATGATCCTGGTAGAGCATCCCACACAAACGAATGCTCCACATGCGGGTTTCACATGCCACCAACTCCACATTCACAGGCAACTTCAGCGCCACAGGCGTTTTCAGATAGCCCTCAATGCAAAGGCTCTAGACGCAAATATTGGTGTGAGAGCTAATTCAATCAAGGAAACACTGCATGTTGGTGAAGGGCATATTGAAGAAGGATCAGCCGAGTGGTTCTTGTGGGAGAACAACTCCATTTGGCTCACTAACTTCACACACCATCAGGCTTCCAAGCAGCTCTCAAGGAAACTCAGTTTTCACACTCTATGCTTAGTGCCCTTTGAGTGCCTAGGACTGAAATGAACCTGGTAGAGCATCCCACACAAACGAATGCTCCACATGCGGGTTTCACATGCCACCAACTCCACATTCACAGGCAACTTCAGCGCCACAGCCGTTTTCAGATAGCCCTCAATGCAAAGGCTCTAGACGCAAATATTGGTGTGAGAGCTAATTCAATCAAGGAAACACTGCATGTTGGTGAAGGGCATATTGAAGAAGGATCGGCCGAGTGGTTTTTTGTGGGAGAACAACTCCATTTGGCTCACTAACTTCACACACCATCAGGCTTCCAAGCAGCTCTCAAGGAAACTCAGTTTTCACACTCTATGCTTAGTGCCCTTTGAGTGCCTAGGACTGACATGAAGCTTATTGAGCATCCCACACAAACGAATGTTCCACATGCGGGTTTCACATGCCACCAACTCCACATTCACAGGCAACTTCAGCGCCACAGCCGTTTTCAGATAGCCCTCAATGCAAAGGCTCTAGACGCAAATATTGGTGTGAGAGCTAATTCAATCAAGGAAACACTGCATGTTGGTGAAGGGCATATTGAAGAAGGATCAGCCGAGTGGTTCTTGTGGGAGAACAACTCCATTTGGCTCACTAACTTCACACACCATCAGGCTTCCAAGCAGCTCTCAAGGAAACTCAGTTTTCACACTCTATGCTTAGTGCCCTTTGAGTGCCTAGGACTGAAATGAACCTGGTAGAGCATCCCACACAAACGAATGCTCCACATGCGGGTTTCACATGCCACCAACTCCACATTCACAGGCAACTTCAGCGCCACAGCCGTTTTCAGATAGCCCTCAATGCAAAGGCTCTAGACGCAAATATTGGTGTGAGAGCTAATTCAATCAAGGAAACACTGCATGTTGGTGAAGGGCATATTGAAGAAGGATCAGCCGAGTGGTTCTTGTGGGAGAACAACTCCATTTGGCTCACTAACTTCACACACCATCAGGCTTCCAAGCAGCTCTCAAGGAAACTCAGTTTTCACACTCTATGCTTAGTGCCCTTTGAGTGCCTAGGACTGACATGAAGCTTGGTGAGCATCCCACACAAACGAATGCTCCACATGCGGGTTTCACATGCCACCAACTCCACATTCACAGGCAACTTCAGCGCCACAGCCGTTTTCAGATAGCCCTCAATGCAAAGGCTCTAGACGCAAATATTGGTGTGAGAGCTAATTCAATCAAGGAAACACTGCATGTTGGTGAAGGGCATATTGAAGAAGGATCAGCCGAGTGGTTCTTGTGGGAGAACAACTCCATTTGGCTCACTAACTTCACACACCATCAGGCTTCCAAGCAGCTCTCAAGGAAACTCAGTTTTCACACTCTATGCTTAGTGCCCTTTGAGTGCCTAGGACTGAAATGAAGCTTGGTGAGCATCCCACACAAACGAATGCTTCCACATGCGGGTTTCACATGCCACCAACTCCACATTCACAGGCAACTTCAGCGCCACAGCCGTTTTCAGATAGCCCTCAATGCAAAGGCTCTAGACGCAAATATTGGTGTGAGAGCTAATTCAATCAAGGAAACACTGCATGTTGGTGAAGGGCATATTGAAGAAGGATCAGCCGAGTGGTTCTTGTGGGAGAACAACTCCATTTGGCTCACTAACTTCACACACCATCAGGCTTCCAAGCAGCTCTCAAGGAAACTCAGTTTTCACACTCTATGCTTAGTGCCCTTTGAGTGCCTAGGACTGAAATGAACCTGGTAGAGCATCCCACAAAAACGAATGCTCCACATGCGGGTTTCACATGCCACCAACTCCACATTCACAGGCAACTTCAGCGCCACAGCCGTTTTCAGATAGCCCTCAATGCAAAGGCTCTAGACGCAAATATTGGTGTGAGAGCTAATTCAATCAAGGAAACACTGCATGTTGGTGAAGGGCATATTGAAGAAGGATCAGCCGAGTGGTTCTTGTGGGAGAACAACTCCATTTGGCTCACTAACTTCACACACCATCAGGCTTCCAAGCAGCTCTCAAGGAAACTCAGTTTTCACACTCTATGCTTAGTGCTCTTTCTGTGGCTAGGACTGAAATGAAGCTTGGTCAGCATCCCACACAAACGAATGCTCCACATGCGGGTATCACATGCCACCAACTCCGCATTCACAGGCAACTTCAGCGCCACAGCAGTTTTCACATAGCCCTCAAAGCAAAGGCTCTAGACAAAAATATTGGTGTGAGAGCTAATTCAATCAAGGAAACACTGCATGTTGGTGAAGGGCATATTGAAGAAGGATCAGCCGAGTGGTTCTTGTGGGAGAACAACTCCATTTGGCTCACTAACTTCACACACCATCAGGCTTCCAAGCAGCTCTCAAGGAAACTCAGTTTTCACACTCTATGTTTAGTGCCCTTTGAGTGCATTATCTAGGAATGAACCTGGTAGAGCATCCCACACAAACGAATGCTCCACATGCGGGTTTCACATGCCACCAACTCCAGATTCACAGGCAACTTCAGCACCACAGCCGTTTTCAGATAGCCCTCAATGCAAAGGCTCTAGACGCAAATATTGGTGTGAGAGCTAATTCAATCAAGGAAACACTGCATGTTGGTGAAGGGCATATTGAAGAAGGATCAGCCGAGTGGTTCTTGTGGGAGAACAACTCCATTTGGCTCACTAACTTCACACACCATCAGGCTTCCAAGCAGCTCTCAAGGAAACTCAGTTTTCACACTCTATGCTTAGTGCTCTTTGTGTGGCTAGGACTGAAATGAAGCTTGGTCAGCATCCCACACAAACGAATGCTCCACATGCGGGTATCACATGCCACCAACTCCGCATTCACAGGCAACTTCAGCGCAACAGCACTTTTCACATAGCCCTCAAAGCAAAGGCTCTAGACAAAAATATTGGTGTGAGAGCTAATTCAATCAAGGAAACACTGCATGTTGGTGAAGGGCATATTGAAGAAGGATCAGCTGAGTGGTTCTTGTGGGAGAACAACTCCATTTGGCTCACTAACTTCACACACCATCAGGCTTCCAAGCAGCTCTCAAGTAAACTCAGTTTTCACACTCTATGTTTAGTGCCCTTTGAGTGCATTATCTAGGAATGAACCTGGTAGAGCATCCCACACAAACGAATGCTCCACATGCGGGTTTCACATGCCACCAACTCCACATTCACAGGCAACTTCAGCACCACAGCCGTTTTCAGATAGCCCTCAATGCAAAGGCTCTAGACGCAAATATTGGTGTGAGAGCTAATTCAATCAAGGAAACACTGCATGTTGGTGAAGGGCATATTGAAGAAGGATCAGCCGAGTGGTTCTTGTGGGAGAACAACTCCATTTGGCTCACTAACTTCACACACCATCAGGCTTCCAAGCAGCTCTCAAGGAAACTCAGTTTTCACACTCTATGCTTAGTGCCCTTTGAGTGCCTAGGACTGACATGAAGCTTGGTGAGCATCCCACACAAACGAATGCTCCACATGCGGGTTTCACATGCCACCAACTCCACATTCACAGGCAACTTCAGCGCCACAGCCGTTTTCAGATAGCCCTCAATGCAAAGGCTCTAGACGCAAATATTGGTGTGAGAGCTAATTCAATCAAGGAAACACTGCATGTTGGTGAAGGGCATATTGAAGAAGGATCAGCCGAGTGGTTCTTGTGGGAGAACAACTCCATTTGGCTCACTAACTTCACACACCATCAGGCTTCCAAGCAGCTCTCAAGGAAACTCAGTTTTCACACTCTATGCTTAGTGCCCTTTGAGTGCCTAGGACTGAAATGAACCTGGTAGAGCATCCCACACAAACGAATGCTCCACATGCGGGTTTCACATGCCACCAACTCCACATTCACAGGCAACTTCAGCGCCACAGCCGTTTTCAGATAGCCCTCAATGCAAAGGCTCTAGACGCAAATATTGGTGTGAGAGCTAATTCAATCAAGGAAACACTGCATGTTGGTGAAGGGCATATTGAAGAAGGATCAGCCGAGTGGTTCTTGTGGGAGAACAACTCCATTTGGCTCACTAACTTCACACACCATCAGGCTTCCAAGCAGCTCTCAAGGAAACTCAGTTTTCACACTCTATGCTTAGTGCCCTTTGAGTGCCTAGGACTGAAATGAACCTGGTAGAGCATCCCACACAAACGAATGCTCCACATGCGGGTTTCACATGCCACCAACTCCACATTGACAGGCAACTTCAGCACCACAGCCGTTTTCAGATAGCCCTCAATGCAAAGGCTCTAGATGCAAATATTGGTGTGAGAGCTAATTCAATCAAGGAAACACTGCATGTTGGTGAAGGGCATATTGAAGAAGGATCAGCCGAGTGGTTCTTGTGGGAGAACAACTCCATTTGGCTCACTAACTTCACACACCATCAGGCATCCAAGCAGCTCTCAAGGAAACTCAGTTTTCACACTCTATGCTTAGTGTCCTTTGAGTACCTACGACTGAAATGAAGCTTGGTGAGGATCCCACACAAACGAATGCTCCACATGCGGGTTTCACATGCCACCAACTCCACATTCACAGGCAACTTCAGCGCCATAGCCGTTTTCAGATAGCCCTCAATGCAAAGGCTCTAGACGCAAATATTGGTGTGAGAGCTAATTCAATCAAGGAAACACTGCATGTTGGTGAAGGGCATATTGAAGAAGGATCAGCAGAGTGGTTCTTGTGGGAGAACAACTCCATTTGGCTCACTAACTTCACACACCATCAGGCTTCCAAGCAGCTCTCAAAGAAACTCAGTTTTCACACTCTATGCTTAGTGCCCTTTGAGTGCCTTATCTAGGAATGAACCTGGTAGAGCATCCCACACAAACCAATGCTCCACATGCGGGTTTCACATGCCACCAACTCCACATTCACAGGCAACTTCAGCGCCACAGCCGTTTTCAGATAGCCCTCAATGCAAAGGCTCTAGACGCAAATATTGGTGTGAGAGCTAATTCAATCAAGGAAACACTGCATGTTGGTGAAGGGCATATTGAAGAAGGATCAGCCGAGTGGTTCTTGAGGGAGAACAACTCCATTTGGCTCACTAACTTCACACACCATCAGGCTTCCAAGCAGCTCTCAAGGAAACTCAGTTTTCACACTCTATGCTTAGTGCCCTTTGAGTGCCTTATCTAGGAATGAACCTGGTAGAGCATCCCACACAAACGAATGCTCTACATGCGGTTTTCACATGCCACCAACTCCACATTCACAGGCAACTTCAGCGCCACAGCCGTTTTCAGATAGCCCTCAATGCAAAGGCTCTAGACGCAAATATTGGTGTGAGAGCTAATTCAATCAAGGAAACTCTGCATGTCGGTGAAGGGCATATTGAAGAAGGATCAGCCGAGTGGTTCTTGTGGGAGAACAACTCCATTTGGCTCACTAACTTCACACACCATCAGGCATCCAAGCAGCTCTCAAGGAAACTCAGTTTTCACACTCTATGCTTAGTGCCCTTTGAGTACCTAGGACTGAAATGAACCTGGTAGAGCATCCCACACAAACGAATGCTCCACATGCGGGTTTCACATGCCACCAACTCAACATTGACTGGCAACTTCAGCGCCACAGCCGTTTTCAGTTAGCCCTCAATGCAAAGGCTCTAGACGCAAATATTGGTGTGAGAGCTAATTCAATCAAGGAAACACTGCATGTTGGTGAAGGGCATATTGAAGAAGGATCAGCCGAGTGGTTCTTGTGGGAGAACAACTCCATTTGGCTCACTAACTTCACACACCATCAGGCTTCCAAGCAGCTCTCAAGGAAACTCAGTTTTCACACTCTATGCTTAGTGCCCTTTGAGTGCCTAGGACTGAAATGAAACTTGCTGAGCATCCCACACAAACGAATGCTCCACATGCGGGTTTCACATGCCACCAACTCCACATTCACAGGCAACTTCAGCTCCACAGCCGTTTTCAGATAGCCCTCAATGCAAAGGCTCTAGACGCAAATATTGGTGTGAGAGCTAATTCAATCAAATAAACACTGCATGTTGGTGAAGGGCATATTGAAGAAGGATCAGCCGAGTGGTTTTTTGTGGGAGAACAACTCCATTTGGCTCACTAACTTCACACACCATCAGGCTTCCAAGCAGCTCTCAACGAAACTCAGTTTTCACACTCTATGCTTAGTGCCCTTTGAGTGCATTATCTAGGAATGAACCTGGTAGAGCATCCCACACAAACGAATGCTCCACATGCGGGTTTCACATGCCACCAACTCCACATTCACAGGCAACTTCAGCGCCACAGCCGTTTTCAGATAGCCCTCAATGCAAAGGCTCTAGACGCAAATATTGGTGTGAGAGCTAATTCAATCAAGGAAACACTGCATGTTGGTGAAGGGCATATTGAAGAAGGATCAGCCGAGTGGTTCTTGTGGGAGAACAACTCCATTTGGCTCACTAACTTCACACACCATCAGGCTTCCAAGCAGCTCTCAAGGAAACTCAGTTTTCACACTCTATGCTTAGTGCCCTTTGAGTGCATTATCTAGGAATGAACCTGGTAGAGCATCCCACACAAACGAATGCTCCACATGCGGGTTTCACATGCCACCAACTCCACATTCACAGGCAACTTCAGCGCCACACCCGTTTTCAGATAGCCCTCAATGCAAAGGCTCTAGACGCAAATATTGGTGTGAGAGCTAATTCAATCAAGGAAACACTGCATGTTGGTGAAGGGCATATTGAAGAAGGATCAGCCGAGTGGTTCTTGTGGGAGAACAACTCCATTTGGCTCACTAACTTCACACACCATCAGGCTTCCAAGCAGCTCTCAAGGAAACTCAGTTTTCACACTCTATGCTTAGTGCCCTTTGAGTGCCTAGGACTGAAATGAAGCTTGGTGAGCATCCCACACAAACGAATGCTCCACATGCGGGTTTCACATGCCACCAACTCCACATTCACAGGCAACTTCAGCTCCACAGCCGTTTTCAGATAGCCCTCAATGCAAAGGCTCTAGACGCAAATATTGGTGTGAGAGCTAATTCAATCAAGGAAACACTGCATGTTGGTGAAGGGCATATTGAAGAAGGATCAGCCGAGTGGTTTTTTGTGGGAGAACAACTCCATTTGGCTCACTAACTTCACACACCATCAGGCTTCCAAGCAGCTCTCAACGAAACTCAGTTTTCACACTCTATGCTTAGTGCCCTTTGAGTGCCTAGGACTGAAATGAACCTGGTAGAGCATCCCACACAAACGAATGCTCCACATGCGGGTTTCACATGCCACCAACTCCACATTCACAGGCAACTTCAGCGCCACAGCCGTTTTCAGATAGCCCTCAATGCAAAGGCTCTAGACGCAAATATTGGTGTGAGAGCTAATTCAATCAAGGAAACACTGCATGTTGGTGAAGGGCATATTGAAGAAGGATCAGCCGAGTGGTTCTTGTGGGAGAACAACTCCATTTGGCTCACTAACTTCACACACCATCAGGCTTCCAAGCAGCTCTCAAGGAAACTCAGTTTTCACACTCTATGCTTAGTGCCCTTTGAGTGCCTAGGACTGAAATGAAGCTTGGTGAGCATCCCACACAAACGAATGCTCCACATGCGGGTTTCACATGCCACCAACTCCACATTCACAGGCAACTTCAGCGCCACAGCCGTTTTCAGATAGCCCTCAATGCAATGGCTCTAGACGCAAATATTGTTGTGAGAGCTAATTCAATCAAGGAAACACTGCATGTTGGTGAATGGCATATTGAAGAAGGATCAGCCGAGTCGTTCTTGTGGGAGAACAACTCCATTTGGCTCACTAACTTCACACACCATCAGGCATCCAAGCAGCTCTCAAGGAAACTCAGTTTTCACACTCTATGCTTAGTGCCCTTTGAGTACCTAGGACTGAAATGAAGCTTGGTGAGCATCCCACACAAACGAATGCTCCACATGCGGGTTTCACATGCCACCAACTCCACATTCACAGGCAACTTCAGCGCCACAGCCGTTTTCAGATAGCCCTCAATGCAAAGGCTCTAGACGCAAATATTGGTGTGAGAGCTAATTCAATCAAGGAAACACTGCATGTTGGTGAAGGGCATATTGAAGAAGGATCATCCGAGTGGTTCTTGTGGGAGAACAACTCCATTTGGCTCACTAACTTCACACACCATCAGGCATCCCAGCAGCTCTCAACGAAACTCAGTTTTCACACTCTATGCTTAGTGCCCTTTGAGTGCATTATCTAGGAATGAACCTGGTAGAGCATCCCACACAAACAAATGCTCCACATGTGGGTTTCACATGCCACCAACTCCACATTCACAGGCAACTTCAGCTCCACAGTCGTTTTCAGATAGCCCTCAATGCAAAGGCTCTAGACGCAAATATTGGTGTGAGAGCTAATTCAATCAAGGAAACACTGCATGTTGGTGAAGGGCATATTGAAGAAGGATCAGCCGAGTGGTTCTTGTGGGAGAACAACTCCATTTGGCTCACTAACTTCACACACCATCAGGCATCCAAGCAGCTCTCAAGGAAACTCAGTTTTCACACTCTATGCTTAGTGCCCTTTGAGTACCTAGGACTGAAATGAAGCTTGGTGAGCATCCCACACAAACGAATGCTCCACATGCGGGTTTCACATGCCACCAACTCCACATTCACAGGCAACTTCAGCGCCACAGCCGTTTTCAGATAGCCCTCAATGCAAAGGCTCTAGACGCAAATATTGGTGTGAGAGCTAATTCAATCAAGGAAACACTGCATGTTGGTGAAGGGCATATTGAAGAAGGATCAGCCGAGTGGTTTTTTGTGGGAGAACAACTCCATTTGGCTCACTAACTTCACACACCATCAGGCATCCAAGCAGCTCTCAAGGAAACTCAGTTTTCACACTCTATGCTTAGTGCCCTTTGAGTACCTAGGACTGAAATGAACCTGGTAGAGCATCCCACACAAACGAATGCTCCACATGCGGGTTTCACATGCCACCAACTCCACATTCACAGGCAACTTCAGCGCCACAGCCATTTTCAGATAGCCCTCAATGCAAAGGCTCTAGACGCAAATATTGGTATGAGAGCTAATTCAATCAAGGAAACACTGCATGTTGGTGAAGGGCATATTCGAAGAAGGATCAGCCGAGTGGTTCTTGTGGGAGAACAACTCCATTTAGCTCACTAACTTCACACACCATCAGGCTTCCAAGCAGCTCTCAAGGAAACTCAGTTTTGACACTCTATGCTTAGTGCCCTTTGAGTGCATTATCTAGGAATGAACCTGGTAGAGCATCCCACACAAACGAATGCTCCACATGCGGGTTTCACATGCCACCAACTCCACATTCACAGGCAACTTCAGCGCCACAGCCGTTTTCAGATAGCCCTCAATGCAAAGGCTCTAGACGCAAATATTGGTGTGAGAGCTAATTCAATCAAGGAAACACTGCATGTTGGTGAAGGGCATATTGAAGAAGGATCAGCCGAGTGGTTCTTGTGGGAGAACAACTCCATTTGGCTCACTAACTTCACACACCATCAGGCTTCCAAGCAGCTCTCAAGGAAACTCAGTTTTCACACTCTATGCTTAGTGCCCTTTGAGTGCCTAGGACTGAAATGAAGCTTGGTGAGCATCCCACACAAACGAATGCTCCACATGCGGGTTTCACATGCCACCAACTCCACATTCACAGGCAACTTCAGCGCCACAGCCATTTTCAGATAGCCCTCAATGCAAAGGCTCTAGACGCAAATATTGGTGTGAGAGCTAATTCAA
>NW_026699149.1:0-47114 GCF_030435755.1 Ochotona princeps | reverse complement strand
TCTGAAAACGGCTGTGGCGCTGAAGTTGCCTGTGAATGTGGAGTTGGTGGCATGTGAAACCCGCATGTGGAGCATTCGTTTGTGTGGGATGCTGACCAAGCTTCATTTCAGTCCTAGGCTCACAAAGAGCACTAAACATAGAGTGTGAAAACTGAGTTTCCTTGAGAGCTGCTTGGAAGCCTGATGGTGTGTGAAGTTAGTGAGCCAAATGGAGTTGTTCTCCCACAAGAACCACTCGGCTGATCCTTCTTCAATATGCCCTTCACCAACATGCAGTGTTTCCTTGATTGAATTAGCTCTCACACCAATATTTGCGTCTAGAGCCTTTGCATTGAGGGCTATCTGAAAACGGCTGTGGCGCTGAAGTTGCATGTGAATGTGGAGTTGGTGGCATGTGAAACCCGCATGTGGAGCATTCGTTTGTGTGGGATGCTCTACCAGGTTCATTCCTAGATAATGCACTCAAAGGGCACTAAGCATAGAGTGTGAAAACTGAGTTTCCTTGAGAGCTGCTTGGAAGCCTGATGGTGTGTGAAGTTAGTGAGCCAAATGGAGTTGTTCTCCCACAAGAACCACTCGGCTGATCCTTCTTCAATATGCCCTTCACCAACATGCAGTGTTTCCTTGATTGAATTAGCTCTCACACCAATATTGCGTCTAGAGCCTTTGCATTGAGGCTATCTGAAAACGGCTGTGGCGCTGAAGTTGCCTGTGAATGTGGAGTTGGTGGCATGTGAAACACGCATGTGGAGCATTCGTTTGTGTGGGATGCTCTACCAGGTTCATTCCTAGATAATGCACTCAAAGGGCACTAAGCATAGAGTGTGAAAACTGAGTTTCCTTGAGAGCTGCTTGAAGCCTGATGGTGTGTGAAGTTAGTGAGCCAATGGAGTTGTTCTCCCACAAGAACCACTCGGCTGATCCTTCTTCAATATGCCCTTCACCAACATGCAGTGTTTCCTTGATTGAATTAGCTCTCACACCCATATTTGCGTCTAGAGCCTTTGCATTGAGGGCTATCTGAAAACGGCTGTGGCGCTGAAGTTGCCTGTGAATGTGGAGTTGGTGGCATGTGAAACCCGCATGTGGAGCATCGTTTGTGTGGGATGCTCTACCAGGTTCATTCCTAGATAATGCATTCAAAGGGCACTAAGCATAGAGTGTGAAAACTGAGTTTCCTTGAGAGCTGCTTGGAAGCCTGATGGTGTGTGAAGTTAGTGAGCCAAATGGAGTTGTTCTCCCACAAGAACCACTCGGCTGATCCTTCTTCAATATGCCCTTCACCACATGCAGTGTTTCCTTGATTGAATTAGCTCTCACACCAATATTTGCGTCTAGAGCCTTTGCATTGAGGGCTATCTGAAAACGGCTGTGGCGCTGAAGTTGCCTGTGAATGTGGAGTTGGTGGCATGTGAACCCGCATGTGGAGCATTCGTTTGTGTGGGATGCTCTACCAGGTTCATTCCTAGATATCTAAGCATAGAGTGTGAAAACTGAGTTTCCTTGAGAGCTGCTTGGAAGCCTGATGGTGTGTGAAGTTAGTGAGCAAATGAGTTGTTCTCCCACAAGAACCACTCGGCTGATCCTTCTTCAATATGCCCTTCACCAACATGCAGTGTTTCCCTTGATTGAATTAGCTCTCACACCAATATTTGCGTCTAGAGCCTTTGCATTGAGGGCTATCTGAAAAACGGCTGTGGCGCTGAGTTGCCTGTGAATGTGGCAGGTTGGTGGCATGTGAAACACGCATGTGGAACATTCGTTTGTGTGGATGCTCTACCAGGTTCATTCCTAGATAGTGCATTCAAAGGGCACTAAACATAAGTGTGAAAACTGAGTTTCCTTGAGAGCTGCTTGGAAGCCTGATGGTGTGTGAAGTTAGTGAGCCAAATGGAGTTGTTCTCCCACAAGAACCACTCGACTGATCCTTCTTCAATATGCCCTTCACCAACATGCAGTGTTTCCTTGATTGAATTAGCTCTCCACACCAATATTTGCGTCTAGAGCCTTTGCATTGAGGGCTATCTGAAAACGGCTGTGGCGCTGAAGTTGCCTGTGAATGTGGAGTTGGTGGCATGTGAAACCCGCATGTGGAGCATTCGTTTGTGTGGGATGCTCTACCAGGTTCATTCCTAGAAAATGCACTCAAAGGGCACTAAGCATAGAGTGTGAAAACTGAGTTTCCTTGAGAGCTGCTTGGAAGCCTGATGGTGTGTGAAGTTAGTGAGCCAAATGGAGTTGTTCTCCCACAAGAACCACTCGGCTGATCCGTCTTCAATATGCCCTTCACCAACATGCAGTGTTTCCTTGATTGAATTAGCTCTCACACCAATATTTGCGTCTAGAGCCTTTGCATGAGGGCTATCTGAAAACGGGCTGTGGCGCTGAAGTTGCCTGTGAATGTGGAGTTGGTGGCATGTGAAACCCGCATGTGGAGCATTCGTTTGTGTGGGATGCTCTACCAGGTTCATTCCTAGATAATGCACTCAAAGGGCACTAAGCATAGAGTGTGAAAACTGAGTTTCCTTGAGAGCTGCTTGGAAGCCTGATGGTGTGTGAAGTTAGTGAGCCAAATGGAGTTGTTCTCCCACAAGAACCACTCGGCTGATCCTTCTTCAATATGCCCTTCACCAACATGCAGTGTTTCCTTGATTGAATTAGCTCTCACACCAATATTTGCGTCTAGAGCCTTTGCATTGAGGGCTATCTGAAAACGGCTGTGGCGCTGAAGTTGCCTGTGAATGTGGAGTTGGTGGCATGTGAAACCCGCATGTGGAGCATTCGTTTGTGTGAGATGCTCTACCAGGTTCATTCTAGATAATGCATTCAAAGGGCACTAAACATAGAGTGTGAAAACTGAGTTTCCTTGAGAGCTGCTTGGAAGCCTGATGGTGTGTGAAGTTAGTGAGCCAAATGGAGTTGTTTCTCCCCACAAGAACCACTCGGCTGATCCTTCTTCAATATTGCCCTTCACCAACATGCAGTGTTTCCTTGATTGAATTAGCTCTCACACCAATATTTGCGTCTAGAGCCTTTGCATTGAGGGCTATCTGAAAACGGCTGTGGCGCTGAAGTTGCCTGTGAATGTGGAGTTGGTGGCATGTGAAACACGCATGTGGAACATTCGTTTGTGTGGATGCTCTATCAGTTCATTCCTAGATAGTGCATTCAAAGGGCACTAAGCATAGAGTGTGAAAACTGAGTTTCCTTGAGAGCTGCTTGGAAGCCTGATGGTGTGTGAAGTTAGTGAGCCAAATGGAGTTGTTCTCCACAAGAACCACTCGGCTGATCCTTCTTCAATATGCCCTTCACCAACATGCAGTGTTTCCTTGATTGAATAGCTCTCACACCAATATTTGCGTCTAGAGCCTTTGCATTGAGGTCTATCTGAAAACGGCTGTGGCGCTGAAGTTGCCTGTGAATGTGGAGTTGGTGGCATGTGAAACCCGCATGTGGAACATTCTTTTCTGTGGATGCTCTACCAGGTTCATTCCTAGATAATGCACTCAAAGGGCACTAAGCCTAGAGTGTGAAAACTGAGTTCCTTGAGAGCTGCTGGAAGCCTGATGGTGTGTGAAGTTAGTGAGCCAAATGGAGTTGTTCTCCCATAAGAACCACTCGGCTGATTCTTCTTCAATATGCGCTTCACCAACATGCAGTGTTTCCTTGATTGAATTAGCTCTCACACCAATATTTGCGTCTAGAGCCTTTGCATTGAGGGCTATCTGAAAACGGCTGTGGCGCTGAAGTTGCCTGTGAATGTGGAGTTGGTGGCATGTGAAACCCGCATGTGGAGCATTCGTTTGTGTGGGATGCTCCACCAAGCTTCATTTCAGTCCTAGGCACTCAAAGGGCAACTAAGCATAGAGTGTGAAAACTGAGTTTCCTTGAGAGCTGCTTGGAAGCCTGATGGTGTGTGAAGTTAGTGAGCCAATGGAGTTGTTGTCCCACAGAACCACTCGGCTGATCCTTCTTCAATATGCGCTTCACCAACATGCAGTGTTTCCTTGATTGAATTAGCTCTCACACCAATATTTGCACCTAGAACCTTTGCATTGAGGGCTATCTGAAAATGTCTTTGGCGCTGAAGTTGCCTGTGAATGTGAGTTGGTGGCATGTGGAAACCCGCATGTGGAGCATTGGTTTGTGTGGGATGCTCTACCAAGTTCAATCCTAGATAATGCACTCAAAGGGCATTAAGCCTAGAGGTGTGAAAACTGAGTTTCCTTGAGAGCTGCTTGGAAGCCTGATGGTGTGTGAAGTTAGTGAGCCAAATGGAGTTGTTGTCCCACAAGAACCACTCGGCTGATCCTTCTTCAATATGCCCTTCACCAACATGGCAGTGTTTCCTTGATTGAATTAGCTCTCACACCAATATTTGCGTCTAGAGCCTTTGCATTGAGGGCTATCTGAAAACGGCTGTGGAGCTGAAGTTGCCTGTGAATGTGGAGTTGGTGGCATGTGAAACCCGCATGTGGAACATTCTTTTTTGTGGGATGCTCTACCAGGTTCTTTCCTAGATAATGCACTCAAAGGCACTAAGCCTAGAGTGTGAAAACTGAGTTTCCTTGAGAGCTGCTTGGAAGCCTGATGGTGTGTGAAGTTAGTGAGCCAACTGGAGTTGTTCTCCACAAGAACCACTCGGCTGATCCTTCTTCATATGCCCTTCACCAACAGGCAGTGTTTCCTTGATTGAATTAGCTCTCACACCAATATTTGCGTCTAGAGCCTTTGCATTGAGGGCTATCTGAAAACGGCTGTGTCGGTGAAGTTGCCTGTGAATGTGGAGTTGGTGGCATGTGAACCCACATGTGGAATATTCGTTTGTGTGGGATGCTCTACCAGGTTCATTCCTAGATAATGCACTCAAAGGGCTCTAAGCACAGAGTGTGAAAACTGAGTTTATTGAGAGTTGCTTGGAAGCCTGATGGTGTGTGAAGTTAGTGAGCCAAATGAGTGTTTCTCCCACAAGAACCACTCGGCTGATTCTTCTTCAATATGCGCTTCACCAACATGCAGTGTTTTCTTGATTGAATTAGCTCTCACACCAATATTTGCGTCTAGAGCCTTTGCATTGAGGGCTGTCTGAAAATGGCCGTGGCGCTGAAGTTGCCTGTGAATGTGGAGTTGGTGGCATGTGAAACCCGCATGTGGAGCATTCGTTTGTGTGGGAAGCTCACCAAGCTTCATTTCAGTCCTAGGAACTCAAAGGGCACTAAGCATAGAGTGTGAAAACTGAGTTACCTTGAGAGCTGCTTGGAAGCCTGATGGTGTGTGAAGTTAGTGAGCCAAATGGAGTTGTTCTCCCACAAAAACCACTCGGCTGATTCTTCTTCAATATGCGCTTCACCAACATGCAGTGTTTCCTTGATTGAATTAGCTCTCACACCAATATTTGGGCCTACAGCCTTTGCATTGAGGGCTATCTGAAAATGGCTGTGGCGCTGAAGTTGTCTGTGAATGTGGAGTTGGTGGCATGTGAAACCCGCCTGTGGAGCATTGGTTTGTGTGATAAGCTCACCAAGCTTCATTTCAGTCCTAGCACTCAAAGGGCACTAAGCCTAGAGTGTGAAAACTGAGTTTCCTTGAGAGCTGCTTGGAAGCCTGATGGTGTGTGAAGTTAGTGAGCCAACTGGAGTTGTTCTCCCACAAGAACCACTCAGCTGATCCTTCTTCATATGCCCTTCAGCAACATGCAGTGTTTCCTTGATTGAATTAGCTCTCACACCAATATTTGCATCTAGAGCCTTTGCATTGAGGGCTATCTGAAAACGGCTGTGGCGCTGAAGTTGCCTGTGAATGTGGAGTTGGTGGCATGTGAAACCCACAAATGTGGAACATTCGTTTGTGTGGGATGCTCTACCAGGTTCATTCCTAGATAATGCACTCAAAGGGCACTAAGCCTAGAGTGTGAAAACTGAGTTTAATTGAGAGTTGCTTGGAAGCCTGATGGTGTGTGAAGTTAGTGAGCCAAATGAGTTGTTCTCCCACAAGAACCACTCGGCTGATTCTTCTTCAATATGCGCTTCACCAACATGCAGTGTTTTCTTGATTGAATTAGCTCTCACACCATATTTGCGTCTAGAGCTTTGCATTGAGGGCTGTCTGAAAATGGCCGTGGCGCTGAAGTTACCTGTGAATGTGGAGTTGGTGGCATGTGAAACCCGCATGTGGAGCATTCGTTTGTGTGGGAAGCTCACCAAGCTTCATTTCAGTCCTAGGCACTCAAAGGGCACTAAGCATAGAGTGTGAAAACTGAGTTACCTTGAGAGCTGCTTGGAAGCCTGATGGTGTGTGAAGTTAGTGAGCCAAATGGAGTTGTTCTCCCACAAGAACCACTCGGCTGATTCTTCTTCAATATGCGCTTCACCACATGCAGTGTTTCCTTGATTGAATTAGCTCTCACACCAATATTTGCGTCTAGAGCCTTTGCATTGAGGGCTGCCTGAAAATGGCTTTGGCGCTGAAGTTACCTGTGAATGTGGAGTGGTGGCATGTGAAACCCGCATGTGGAGCATTCGTTTGTGTGGGATGCTCACCAAGCTTCATTTCAGTCCTAGGCACTCAAAGGGCACTAAGCATAGAGTGTGAAAACTGAGTTCCTTGAGAGCTGCTTGGAAGCCTGATGGTGTGTGAAGTTAGTGAGCCAAATGAGTTGTTCTCCCACAGAACCACTCAGCTGATCCTTCTTCAATATGCCCTTCACCAACATGCAGTGTTTCCTTGATTGAATTAGCTCTCACACCAATATTTGGGCCTACAGCCTTTGCATTGAGGGCTATCTGAAAATGGCTGTGGCGCTGAAGTTGTCTGTGAATGTGGAGTTGGTGGCATGTGAAACCCGCCTGTGGAGCATTGGTTTGTGTGATAAGCTCAGAGCTTCATTTCAGTCCTAGGCACTCAAAGGGCACTAAGCATAGAGTGTGAAAACTGAGTTTCTTTGAGAGCTGCTTGGAAGCCTGATGGTGTGTGAAGTTAGTGAGCCAAATGGAGTTGTTGTCCCACAAGAACCACTCGGCTGATCCTTCTTCAATATGCCCTTCACCAACATGCAGTGTTTCCTTGATTGAATTAGCTCTCACACCAATATTTGCGTCTAGAGCCTTTGCATTGAGGGCTATCTGAAAACGGCTGTGGCGCTGAAGTTGCCTGTGAATGTGGAGTTGGTGCATGTGAAACCCGCATGTGGAACATTCTTTTGTGTGGGGTGCTCTACCAGGTTCTTTCCTAGATAATGCACTCAAAGGGCACTAAGCCTAGAGTGTGAAAACTGAGTTTCCTTGAGAGCTGCTTGGAAGCCTGATGGTGTGTGAAGTTAGTGAGCCAAATGGAGTTGTTCTCCACAAGAACCACTCGGCTGATCCTTCTTCAATATGCCCTTCACCAACATGCAGTGTTTCCTTGGTGAATTAGCTCTCACACCAATATTTGCATCTAGAGCCTTTGCATTGAGGGCTATCTGAAAACGGCTGTGGCGCTGAGTTGCCTGTGAATGTGGAGTTGGTGGCATGTGAAACCCACCTGTGGAACATTCTTTTGTGTGGGATGCTCTACCAGGTTCTTTCCTAGATAATGCACTCAAAGGGCATTAAGCCTAGAGTGTGAAAACTGAGTTTCCTTGAGAGCTGCTTGGAAGCCTGATGGTGTGTGAAGTTAGTGAGCCAATGGAGGTGTTCTCCCACAAGGAACCACTCAGCTGATCCTTCTTCAATATGCCCTTCACCAACATGCAGTGTTTCCTTGATTGAATTAGCTCTCACACCAATATTTGCGCCTAGAGCCTTTGCATTGAGGGCTGTCTGAAATGGCTTTGGCGCTGAAGTTACCTGTGAATGTGGAGTTGGTGGCATGTGAAACCCGCATGTGGAGCATTCGTTTCTGTGGGATGCTCACAAGCTTCATTTCAGTCCTAGGCACTCAAAGGGCACTAAGCATAGAGTGTGAAAACTGAGTTTCCTTGAGAGTTGCTTGGAAGCCTGATGGTGTGTGAAGTTAGTGAGCCAAATGGAGTTGTTCTCCCACAAGAACCACTGATCTGATCCTTCTTCAATATGCCCTTCACCAACATGCAGTGTTTCCTTGATTGAATTAGCTCTCACACCAATATTTGCGTCTAGAGCCTTTGCATTGAGGGCTATCTGAAAAACGGCTGTGGCGCTGAAGTTGCCTGTGAATGTGGAGTTGTGGCATGTGAAACCCGCATGTGGAGCATTCTTTTGTGTGGGATGCTCCACCAGGTTCATTCCTGATAATGCACTCAAAGGGCACTAAGCATAGAGTGTGAAAACTGAGTTTCCTTGAGAGCTGCTTGGAAGCCTGATGGTGTGTGAAGTTAGTGAGCCAAATGGAGTTGTTCTCCCACAAGAACCACTCGGCTGATTCTTCTTCAATATGCCCTTCACCAACATGCAGTGTTTCCTGATTGAATTAGCTCTCACACAAATATTTGCGTCTAGAGCCTTTTGCATTGAGGGCTGTCTGAAAATGGCTGTGGCGCTGAAGTTGCCTGTGAATGTGAAGTTGGTGGCATGTGAAACCCGCATGTGGAACATTGGTTTGTGTGGGATGCTCTACCAGGTTCATTCCTAGATAATGAACTCAAAGGGCACTAAGCATAGAGTGTGAAAACTGAGTTTCCTTGAGAGCTGCTTGGAAGCCTGATGGTGTGTGAAGTTAGTCAGCCAAATGGAGTTGTTCTCCCACAAGAACCACTCCGCTGATCCTTCTTCAATATGCCCTTCACCAACATGCAGTGTTTCCTTGATTGAATTAGCTCTCACCAATATTTGCGTCTAGAGCCTTTGCATTGAGGGCTGTCTGAAAATGGCTGTGGCGCTGAAGTTGCCTGAGAATGTGGAGTTGGTGGCATGTGAAACCCGCATGTGGAGCATGCTTTTGTGTGGGATGCTCACCAAGCTTCATTTCAGTCCTAGGCACTCAAAGGGCACTAAGCATAGAGTGTGAAAACTGAGTTTTCCTTGAGAGCTGCTTGGAAGCCTGATGGTGTGTGAAGTTAGTGAGCCAAATGGAGTTGTTCTCCCACAAGAACCACTCAGCTGATCCTTCTTCAATATGCCCTTCACCAACATGCAGTGTTTCCTTGATTGAATTAGCTCTCACACCAATATTTGGGCCTAGAGCCTTTGCATTGAGGCTATCTGAAAATGGCTGTGGCGCTGAAGTTGTCTGTGAATGTGGAGTTGGTGGCATGTGAAACCCGCCTGTGGAGCATTGGTTTGTGTGATAAGCTCACCAAGCTTCATTTCAGTTTTAGGCACTCAAAATGCACTAAGCATAGAGTGTGAAAACTGAGTTTCTTTGAGAGCTGCTTGGAAGCCTGATTGTGTGTGAAGTTAGTGAGCCAAATGGAGTTGTTGTCCCACAAGAACCACGCTGTTGATTCTTCTTCAATATGCGCATCACCAACATGCAGTGTTTCTTTGATTGAATTAGCTCTCACACCAATATTTGGCCCTGGAGCCTTTGCATTGAGTGCTATCTGAAAACGGCTGTGGCGCTGAAGTTGCCTTGAATGTGGAGTTGGTGGCATGTGAAACCCGCATGTGGAGCATTCGTTTGTGTGGGATGCTCTACCAGGTTCATTCCTAGATAATGCATTCAAAGGGCACTAAACATAGAGTGTGAAAACTGAGTTTCCTTGAGAGCTGCTTGGAAGCCTGATGGTGTGTGAAGTTAGTGAGCCAAATGGAGGTGTTCTCCCACAAGAACCACTCGGCTGATTCTTCTTCAATATGCGCTTCACCAACATGCAGTGTTTCCTTGATTGAATTAGCTCTCCCACCAATATTTGCGCCTAGAGCCTTTGCATTGACGGCTATCTGAAAATGGCTTTGGCGTTGAAGTTGTCTGTCAATGTGGAGTTGGTGGCATGTGAAACCCGCATGTGGAGCATTCGTTTGTGTGGGAAGCTCACCAAGCTTCATTTCAGTCCTAGGCACTCAAAGGGCACTAAGCATAGAGTGTGAAAACTGAGTTACCTTGAGAGCTGCTTGGAAGCCTGATGGTGTGTGAAGTTAGTGAGCCAAATGGAGTTGTTGTCCCACAAGAACCACTCAGCTGATTCTTCTTCAATATGCGCTTCACCAACATGCAGTGTTTCCTTGATTGAATTAGCTCTCACACCAATATTTGCACCTAGAGCCTTTGCATTGAGGGCTATCTGAAAATGGCTTTGGCGCTGAAGTTGCCTGTGAATGTGGAGTTGGTGGCATGTGAAACCCGCATGTGGAGCATTGGTTTGTGTGGGATGCTCTACCAAGTTCAATCCTAGATAATGCACTCAAAGGGCATTAAGCCTAGAGTGTGAAAACTGAGTTTCCTTGAGAGCTGCTTGGAAGCCTGATGGTGTGTGAAGTTAGTGAGCCAAATGGAGTTGTTGTCCCACAAGAACCACTCGGCTGATCCTTCTTCAATATGCGCTTCACCAACATGCAGTGTTTCCTTGATTGAATTAGCTCTCACACCAATATTTGCGTCTAGAGCCTTTGCATTGAGGGCTATCTGAAAACGGCTGTGGCGCTGAAGTTGCCTGTGAATGTGGAGTTGGTGGCATGTGAAACCCGCATGTGGAGCATTCGTTTGTGTGGAATGCTCTACCAGGTTTATTCCTAGATAATGCAGTGAAAGGGCACTAAGCCTAGAGTGTGAAAACTGAGTTTCCTTGAGAGCTGCTTGGAAGCCTGATGGTGTGTGAAGTTAGTGAGCCAAATGGAGTTGTTCTCCCACAAGAACCACTCGGCTGATCCTTCTTCAATATGCCCTTCACCAACATGCAGTGTTTCTTTGGTTGAATTAGCTCTCACACCAATATTTGCATCTAGAGCCTTTGCATTGAGGGCTATCTGAAAACGGCTGTGGCGCTGAAGTTGCCTGTGAATGTGGAGTTGGTGGCATGTGAAACCCACCTGTGGAACATTCTTTTGTGTGGGATGCTCTACCAGGTTCTTTCCTAGATAATGCACTCAAAGGGCACTAAGCATAGAGTGTGAAAACTGAGTTTCCTTGAGAGCTGCTTGGAAGCCTGATGGTGTGTGAAGTTAGTGAGCCAAATGGAGGTGTTCTCCCACAAGAACCACTCAGCTGATCCTTCTTCAATATGCCCTTCACCAACATGCAGTGTTTCCTTGATTGAATTAGCTCTCACACAAATATTTGCGTCTAGATCCTTTGCATTGAGGGCTGTCTGAAAATGGCTGTGGCGCTGAAGTTACCTGTGAATGTGGAGTTGGTGGCATGTAAAACCCGCATGTGGAGCATTGGTTTGTGTGGGATGGTCTACCAGGTTCATTCCTAGATAATGCACTCAAAGGGCACTAAGCATAGAGTGTGAAAACTGAGATTCCTTGAGAGCTGCTTGGAAGCCTGATGGTTTGTGAAGTTAGTGAGCCAAATGGAGTTGTTCTCCCATAAGAACCACTCGGCTGATCCTTCTTCAATATGCCCTTCACCAACATGTAGTGTTTCCTTGATTGAATTAGCTCTGACACCAATATTTGCGTCAAGAGCCTTTGCATTGAGGGCTATCTGAAAACGGCTGTGGCGCTGAAGTTGCCTGTGAATGTGAAGTTGGTGGCATGTGAAACCCGCATGTGGAGCATTGGTTTGTGTGGGATGCTCTACCAGGTTCATTCCTAGATAATGCACTCAAAGGGCACTAAGCATAGAGTGTGAAAACTGAGTTTCCTTGAGAGCTGCTTGGAAGCTTGATGGTGTGTGAAGTTAGTGAGCCAAATGGAGTTGTTCTCCCACAAGAACCACTCGGCTGATCCTTCTTCAATATGCCCTTCACCAACATGCAGTGTTTCCTTGATTGAATTAGCTCTCACGCCCATATTTAAGTCTAGAGCCTTTGCATTGAGGGCTGTCTGAAAATGGCTTTGGCGCTGAAGTTGCCTGTGAATGTGGAGTTGGTGGCATGTAAAACCCGCATGTGGAGCATTTGTTTGTGTGGGATGCTCACCAAGCTTCATTTCAGTCCTAGGCACTCAAAGGGCACTAAGCATAGAGTGTGAAAACTGAGTTTCCTTGAGAGCTGCTTGGAAGCCTGATGGTGTGTGAAGTTAGTGAGCCAAATGGAGTTGTTCTCCCACAAGAACCACTGATCTGATCCTTCTTCAATATGCGCTTCACCAACATGCAGTGTTTCCTTGATTGAATTAGCTCTCACACCAATATTTGCGTCTAGAGCCTTTGCATTGAGGGCTATCTGAAAACGGCTTTGGCGCTGAAGTTGTCTGTGAATGTGGAGTTGGTGGCATGTGAAACCCGCATGTGGAGCATTCGTTTGTGTGGGATGCTCCACCAGGTTCATTCCTGGATAATGCACTCAAAGGGCACTAAGCATACAGTGTGAAAACTGAGTTTCCTTGAGAGCTGCTTGGAAGCCTGATGGTGTGTGAAGTTAGTCAGCCAAATGGAGTTGTTCTCCCACAAGAACCACTCGGCTGTTCCTTCTTCAATATGCCCTTCACCAACATGCAGTGTTTCCTTGATTGAATTAGCTCTCACACCAATATTTGCGTCTAGAGCCTTTGCATTGAGGGCTATCTGAAAATGGCTGTGGCGCTGAAGTTGCCTGTGAATGTGGAGTTGGTGGCATGTGAAACCCGCATGTGGAGCATTGGTTTGTGTGGGATGCTCTACCAGGTTCATTCCTAGAAAATGCGCTCAAAGGGCACTAAGCCTAGAGTGTGAAAACTGAGTTTCCTTGAGAGCTGCTTGGAAGCCTGATGGTGTGTGAAGTTAGTGAGCCAAATGGAGGTGTTCTCCCACAAGAACCACTCAGCTGATCCTTCTTCAATATGCCCTTCACCAACATGCAGTGTTTTCTTGATTGAATTAGCTCTCACACCAATATTTGCGTCTAGATCCTTTGCATTGAGGGCTGTCTGAAAATGGCTGTGGCGCTGAAGTTACCTGTGAATGTGGAGTTGGTGGCATGTGAAACCCGCATGTGGAGCATTGGTTTGTGTGGGATGCTCACCAAGCTTCATTTCAGTCCTAGGCACTCAAAGGGCACTAAGCCTAGAGTGTGAAAACTGAGTTTCCTTGAGAGCTGCTTGGAAGCCTGATGGTTTGTGAAGTTAGTGAGCCAAATGGAGTTGTTCTCCCACAAGAACCACTCGGCTGATCCTTCTTCAATATGCCCTTCACCAACATGTAGTGTTTCCTTGATTGAATTAGCTCTGACACCAATATTTGCGTCTAGAGCCTTTGCATTGAGGGCTATCTGAAAACGGCTGTGGCGCTGAAGTTGCCTGTGAATGTGGAGTTGGTGGCATGTGAAACCCGCATGTGGAGCATTGGTTTGTGTGCGATGCTCTACCAGGTTCATTCCTAGATAATGCACTCAAAGGGCACTAAGCCTAGAGTGTGAAAACTGAGTTTCCTTGAGAGCTGCTTGGAAGCCTGATGGTGTGTGAAGTTAGTGAGCCAAATGGAGTTGTTCTCCCACAAGAACCGCTCGGCTGATTCTTCTTCAATATGCCCTTCACCAACATGCAGTGTTTCCTTGATTGAATTAGCTCTCACACCAATATTTACCTCTAGAGCCTTTCCATTGAGGGCTGTCTGAAAATGGCTTTGGCGCTGAAGTTGTCTGTGAATGTGGAGTTGGTGGCATGTAAAACCCGCATGTGGAGCATTTGTTTGTGTGGGATGCTCACCAAGCTTCATTTCAGTCCTAGGCACTCAAAGGGCACTAAGCATAGAGTGTGAAAACTGAGTTTCCTTGAGAGCTGCTTGGAAGCCTGATGGTGTGTGAAGTTAGTGAGCCAAATGGAGTTGTTCTCCCACAAGAACCACTGGGCTGATCCTTCTTCAATATGCGCTTCACCAACATGCAGTGTTTCCTTGATTGAATTAGCTCTCACACCAATATTTGCACCTAGAGCCTTTGCATTGAGGGCTATCTGAAAACGGCTGTGGCGCTGAAGTTGCCTGTGAATGTGGAGTTGGTGGCATGTGAAACCCGCATGTGGAGCATTCTTTTGTGTGGGATGCTCACCAAGCTTCATTTCAGTCCTAGGCACTCAAAGGGCACTAAGCATAGAGTGTGAAAACTGAGTTTCCTTGAGAGCTGCTTGGAAGCCTGATGGTGTGTGAAGTTAGTGAGCCAAATGGAGTTGTTCTCCCACAAGAACCACTCGGCTGATCCTTCTTCAATATGCGCTTCACCAACATGCAGTGTTTCCTTGATTGAATTAGCTCTCACACCAATATTTGCGACTAGAGCCTTTGCATTGTGGGCTATCTGAAAACGGCTGTGGCGCTGAAGTTGCCTGTGAATGTGGAGTTGGTGGCATGTGAAACCCGCATGTGGAACATTCTTTTGTGTGGGATGCTCTACCAGGTTCTTTCCTAGATAATGCACTCAAAGGGCACTAAGCCTAGAGTGTGAAAACTGAGTTTCCTTGAGAGCTGCTTGGAAGCCTGATGGTGTGTGAAGTTAGTGAGCCAAATGGAGTTGTTCTCCCACAAGAACCACTCAGCTGATCCTTCTTCAGTATGCCCTTCACCAACATGCAGTGTTTCCTTGATTGAATTAGCTCTCACACCAATATTTGGACCTAGAGCCTTTGCATTGAGGGCTGTCTGAAAATGGCTGTGGCGCTGAAGTTACCTGTGCATGTGGAGTTGGTGGCATGTGAAACCCGCATGTGGAGCATTGGTTTGTGTGGGATGCTCACCAAGCTTCATTTCAGTCCTAGGCACTCAAAGGGCACTAAGCCTAGAGTGTGAAAACTGAGTTTCCTTGAGAGCTGCTTGGAAGCCTGATGGTGTGTGAAGTCAGTGAACCAAATGGAGTTGTTCTCCCACAAGAACCACTGATCTGATTCTTCTTCAATATGCCCTTCACCAACATGCAGTGTTTCTTTGATTGAATTAGCTCTCACACGAATATTTGCGTCTAGAGCCTTTGCATTGAGGGCTATCTGAAAACGGCTGTGGCGCTGAAGTTGCCTGTGAATGTGGAGCTGGTGGCATGTGAAACCCGCATGTGGAACATTCTTTTTTGTGGGATGCTCTACCAGGTTCATTCCTAGATAATGCACTCAAAGGGCACTAAGCATAGAGTGTGAAAGCTGAGTTTCCTTGAGAGTTGCTTGGAAGCCTGATGGTGTGTGAAGTTAGTGAGCCAAATGGAGTTGTTCTCCCACAAGAACCACTCGGCTGATTCTTCTTCAATATGCGCTTCACCAACATGCAGTGTTTCCTTGATTGAATTAGCTCTCACACCAATATTTGCGTCTAGAGCCTTTGCATTGAGGGCTATCTGAAAACGGCTGTGGCGCTGAAGTTGCCTGTGAATGTGGAGTTGGTGGCATGTGAAACCCGCATGTGGAGCATTCGTTTGTGTGGAATGCTCTACCAGGTTTATTCCTAGATAATGCAGTGAAAGGGCACTAAGCCTAGAGTGTGAAAACTGAGTTTCCTTGAGAGCTGCTTGGAAGCCTGATGGTGTGTGAAGTTAGTGAGCCAAATGGAGTTGTTCTCCCACAAGAACCACTCGGCTGATCCTTCTTCAATATGCCCTTCACCAACATGCAGTGTTTCTTTGGTTGAATTAGCTCTCACACCAATATTTGCATCTAGAGCCTTTGCATTGAGGGCTATCTGAAAACGGCTGTGGCGCTGAAGTTGCCTGTGAATGTGTAGTTGGTGGCATGTGAAACCCACCTGTGGAACATTCTTTTGTGTGGGATGCTCTACCAGGTTCTTTCCTAGATAATGCACTCAAAGGGCACTAAGCATAGAGTGTGAAAACTGAGTTTCCTTGAGAGCTGCTTGGAAGCCTGATGGTGTGTGAAGTTAGTGAGCCAAATGGAGGTGTTCTCCCACAAGAACCACTCAGCTGATCCTTCTTCAATATGCCCTTCACCAACATGCAGTGTTTCCTTGATTGAATTAGCTCTCACACAAATATTTGCATCTAGATCCTTTGCATTGAGGGCTGTCTGAAAATGGCTGTGGCGCTGAAGTTACCTGTGAATGTGGAGTTGGTGGCATGTAAAACCCGCATGTGGAGCATTGGTTTGTGTGGGATGGTCTACCAGGTTCATTCCTAGATAATGCACTCAAAGGGCACTAAGCATAGAGTGTGAAAACTGAGATTCCTTGAGAGCTGCTTGGAAGCCTGATGGTTTGTGAAGTTAGTGAGCCAAATGGAGTTGTTCTCCCATAAGAACCACTCGGCTGATCCTTCTTCAATATGCCCTTCACCAACATGTAGTGTTTCCTTGATTGAATTAGCTCTGACACCAATATTTGCGTCAAGAGCCTTTGCATTGAGGGCTATCTGAAAACGGCTGTGGCGCTGAAGTTGCCTGTGAATGTGAAGTTGGTGGCATGTGAAACCCGCATGTGGAGCATTGGTTTGTGTGGGATGCTCTACCAGGTTCATTCCTAGATAATGCACTCAAAGGGCACTAAGCATAGAGTGTGAAAACTGAGTTTCCTTGAGAGCTGCTTGGAAGCTTGATGGTGTGTGAAGTTAGTGAGCCAAATGGAGTTGTTCTCCCACAAGAACCACTCGGCTGATCCTTCTTCAATATGCCCTTCACCAACATGCAGTGTTTCCTTGATTGAATTAGCTCTCACGCCCATATTTGCGTCTAGAGCCTTTGCATTGAGGGCTGTCTGAAAATGGCTTTGGCGCTGAAGTTGCCTGTGAATGTGGAGTTGGTGGCATGTAAAACCCGCATGTGGAGCATTTGTTTGTGTGGGATGCTCACCAAGCTTCATTTCAGTCCTAGGCACTCAAAGGGCACTAAGCATAGAGTGTGAAAACTGAGTTTCCTTGAGAGCTGCTTGGAAGCCTGATGGTGTGTGAAGTTAGTGAGCCAAATGGAGTTGTTCTCCCACAAGAACCACTGATCTGATCCTTCTTCAATATGCGCTTCACCAACATGCAGTGTTTCCTTGATTGAATTAGCTCTCACACCAATATTTGCGTCTAGAGCCTTTGCATTGAGGGCTATCTGAAAACGGCTGTGGCGCTGAAGTTGTCTGTGAATGTGGAGTTGGTGGCATGTGAAACCCGCATGTGGAGCATTCGTTTGTGTGGGATGCTCCACCAGGTTCATTCCTGGATAATGCACTCAAAGGGCACTAAGCATACAGTGTGAAAACTGAGTTTCCTTGAGAGCTGCTTGGAAGCCTGATGGTGTGTGAAGTTAGTCAGCCAAATGGAGTTGTTCTCCCACAAGAACCACTCGGCTGTTCCTTCTTCAATATGCCCTTCACCAACATGCACTGTTTCCTTGATTGAATTAGCTCTCACACCAATATTTGCGTCTAGAGCCTTTGCATTGAGGGCTATCTGAAAATGGCTGTGGCGCTGAAGTTGCCTGTGAATGTGGAGTTGGTGGCATGTGAAACCCGCATGTGGAGCATTGGTTTGTGTGGGATGCTCTACCAGGTTCATTCCTAGATAATGCGCTCAAAGGGCACTAAGCCTAGAGTGTGAAAACTGAGTTTCCTTGAGAGCTGCTTGGAAGCCTGATGGTGTGTGAAGTTAGTGAGCCAAATGGAGGTGTTCTCCCACAAGAACCACTCAGCTGATCCTTCTTCAATATGCCCTTCACCAACATGCAGTGTTTTCTTGATTGAATTAGCTCTCACACCAATATTTGCGTCTAGATCCTTTGCATTGAGGGCTGTCTGAAAATGGCTGTGGCGCTGAAGTTACCTGTGAATGTGGAGTTGGTGGCATGTGAAACCCGCATGTGGAGCATTGGTTTGTGTGGGATGCTCACCAAGCTTCATTTCAGTCCTAGGCACTCAAAGGGCACTAAGCCTAGAGTGTGAAAACTGAGTTTCCTTGAGAGCTGCTTGGAAGCCTGATGGTGTGTGAAGTTAGTGAGTCAAGTGGAGTTGTTCTCCCACAAGAACCACTCGGCTGATCCTTCTTCAATATGCCCTTCACCAACATGTAGTGTTTCCTTGATTGAATTAGCTCTGACACCAATATTTGCGTCTAGAGCCTTTGCATTGAGGGCTATCTGAAAACGGCTGTGGCGCTGAAGTTGCCTGTGAATGTGGAGTTGGTGGCATGTGAAACCCGCATGTGGAGCATTGGTTTGTGTGCGATGCTCTACCAGGTTCATTCCTAGATAATGCACTCAAAGGGCACTAAGCCTAGAGTGTGAAAACTGAGTTTCCTTGAGAGCTGCTTGGAAGCCTGATGGTGTGTGAAGTTAGTGAGCCAAATGGAGTTGTTCTCCCACAAGAACCGCTCGGCTGATTCTTCTTCAATATGCCCTTCACCAACATGCAGTGTTTCCTTGATTGAATTAGCTCTCACACGAATATTTGCGTCTAGAGCCTTTGCATTGAGGGCTATCTGAAAACGGCTGTGGCGCTGAAGTTGCCTGTGAATGTGGAGCTGGTGGCATGTGAAACCCGCATGTGGAACATTCTTTTTTGTGGGATGCTCTACCAGGTTCATTCCTAGATAATGCACTCAAAGGGCACTAAGCATAGAGTGTGAAAGCTGAGTTTCCTTGAGAGTTGCTTGGAAGCCTGATGGTGTGTGAAGTTAGTGAGCCAAATGGAGTTGTTCTCCCACAAGAACCACTCGGCTGATTCTTCTTCAATATGCGCTTCACCAACATGCAGTGTTTCCTTGATTGAATTAGCTCTCACACCAATATTTGCGTCTAGAGCCTTTGCATTGAGGGCTATCTGAAAACGGCTGTGGCGCTGAAGTTGCCTGTGAATGTGGAGTTGGTGGCATGTGAAACCCGCATGTGGAGCATTCGTTTGTGTGGAATGCTCTACCAGGTTTATTCCTAGATAATGCAGTGAAAGGGCACTAAGCCTAGAGTGTGAAAACTGAGTTTCCTTGAGAGCTGCTTGGAAGCCTGATGGTGTGTGAAGTTAGTGAGCCAAATGGAGTTGTTCTCCCACAAGAACCACTCGGCTGATCCTTCTTCAATATGCCCTTCACCAACATGCAGTGTTTCTTTGGTTGAATTAGCTCTCACACCAATATTTGCATCTAGAGCCTTTGCATTGAGGGCTATCTGAAAACGGCTGTGGCGCTGAAGTTGCCTGTGAATGTGTAGTTGGTGGCATGTGAAACCCACCTGTGGAACATTCTTTTGTGTGGGATGCTCTACCAGGTTCTTTCCTAGATAATGCACTCAAAGGGCACTAAGCATAGAGTGTGAAAACTGAGTTTCCTTGAGAGCTGCTTGGAAGCCTGATGGTGTGTGAAGTTAGTGAGCCAAATGGAGGTGTTCTCCCACAAGAACCACTCAGCTGATCCTTCTTCAATATGCCCTTCACCAACATGCAGTGTTTCCTTGATTGAATTAGCTCTCACACAAATATTTGCGTCTAGATCCTTTGCATTGAGGGCTGTCTGAAAATGGCTGTGGCGCTGAAGTTACCTGTGAATGTGGAGTTGGTGGCATGTAAAACCCGCATGTGGAGCATTGGTTTGTGTGGGATGGTCTACCAGGTTCATTCCTAGATAATGCACTCAAAGGGCACTAAGCATAGAGTGTGAAAACTGAGATTCCTTGAGAGCTGCTTGGAAGCCTGATGGTTTGTGAAGTTAGTGAGCCAAATGGAGTTGTTCTCCCATAAGAACCGCTCGGCTGATCCTTCTTCAATATGCCCTTCACCAACATGTAGTGTTTCCTTGATTGAATTAGCTCTGACACCAATATTTGCGTCAAGAGCCTTTGCATTGAGGGCTATCTGAAAACGGCTGTGGCGCTGAAGTTGCCTGTGAATGTGAAGTTGGTGGCATGTGAAACCCGCATGTGGAGCATTGGTTTGTGTGGGATGCTCTACCAGGTTCATTCCTAGATAATGCACTCAAAGGGCACTAAGCATAGAGTGTGAAAACTGAGTTTCCTTGAGAGCTGCTTGGAAGCTTGATGGTGTGTGAAGTTAGTGAGCCAAATGGAGTTGTTCTCCCACAAGAACCACTCGGCTGATCCTTCTTCAATATGCCCTTCACCAACATGCAGTGTTTCCTTGATTGAATTAGCTCTCACGCCCATATTTAAGTCTAGAGCCTTTGCATTGAGGGCTGTCTGAAAATGGCTTTGGCGCTGAAGTTGCCTGTGAATGTGGAGTTGGTGGCATGTAAAACCCGCATGTGGAGCATTTGTTTGTGTGGGATGCTCACCAAGCTTCATTTCAGTCCTAGGCACTCAAAGGGTACTAAGCATAGAGTGTGAAAACTGAGTTTCCTTGAGAGCTGCTTGGAAGCCTGATGGTGTGTGAAGTTAGTGAGCCAAATGGAGTTGTTCTCCCACAAGAACCACTGATCTGATCCTTCTTCAATATGCGCTTCACCAACATGCAGTGTTTCCTTGATTGAATTAGCTCTCACACCAATATTTGCGTCTAGAGCCTTTGCATTGAGGGCTATCTGAAAACGGCTGTGGCGCTGAAGTTGTCTGTGAATGTGGAGTTGGTGGCATGTGAAACCCGCATGTGGAGCTTTCGTTTGTGTGGGATGCTCCACCAGGTTCATTCCTGGATAATGCACTCAAAGGGCACTAAGCATACAGTGTGAAAACTGAGTTTCCTTGAGAGCTGCTTGGAAGCCTGATGGTGTGTGAAGTTAGTCAGCCAAATGGAGTTGTTCTCCCACAAGAACCACTTGGCTGTTCCTTCTTCAATATGCCCTTCACCAACATGCACTGTTTCCTTGATTGAATTAGCTCTCACACCAATATTTTTTGCCTAGAGCCTTTGCATTGAGGGCTATCTGAAAATGGCTGTGGCGCTGAAGTTGCCTGTGAATGTGGAGTTGGTGGCATGTGAAACCCGCATGTGGAGCATTGGTTTGTGTGGGATGCTCTACCAGGTTCATTCCTAGATAATGCGCTCAAAGGGCACTAAGCCTAGAGTGTGAAAACTGAGTTTCCTTGAGAGCTGCTTGGAAGCCTGATGGTGTGTGAAGTTAGTGAGCCAAATGGAGGTGTTCTCCCACAAGAACCACTCAGCTGATCCTTCTTCAATATGCCCTTCACCAACATGCAGTGTTTTCTTGATTGAATTAGCTCTCACACCAATATTTGCGTCTAGATCCTTTGCATTGAGGGCTGTCTGAAAATGGCTGTGGCGCTGAAGTTACCTGTGAATGTGGAGTTGGTGGCATGTGAAACCCGCATGTGGAGCATTGGTTTGTGTGGGATGCTCACCAAGCTTCATTTCAGTCCTAGGCACTCAAAGGGCACTAAGCCTAGAGTGTGAAAACTGAGTTTCCTTGAGAGCTGCTTGGAAGCCTGATGGTTTGTGAAGTTAGTGAGCCAAATGGAGTTGTTCTCCCACAAGAACCACTCGGCTGATCCTTCTTCAATATGCCCTTCACCAACATGTAGTGTTTCCTTGATTGAATTAGCTCTGACACCAATATTTGCGTCTAGAGCCTTTGCATTGAGGGCTATCTGAAAACGGCTGTGGCGCTGAAGTTGCCTGTGAATGTGGAGTTGGTGGCATGTGAAACCCGCATGTGGAGCATTGGTTTGTGTGCGATGCTCTACCAGGTTCATTCCTAGGTAATGCACTCAAAGGGCACTAAGCCTAGAGTGTGAAAACTGAGTTTCCTTGAGAGCTGCTTGGAAGCCTGATGGTGTGTGAAGTTAGTGAGCCAAATGGAGTTGTTCTCCCACAAGAACCGCTCGGCTGATTCTTCTTCAATATGCCCTTCACCAACATGCAGTGTTTCCTTGATTGAATTAGCTCTCACACCAATATTTACCTCTAGAGCCTTTCCATTGAGGGCTGTCTGAAAATGGCTTTGGCGCTGAAGTTGTCTGTGAATGTGGAGTTGGTGGCATGTAAAACCCGCATGTGGAGCATTTGTTTGTGTGGGATGCTCACCAAGCTTCATTTCAGTCCTAGGCACTCAAAGGGCACTAAGCATAGAGTGTGAAAACTGAGTTTCCTTGAGAGCTGCTTGGAAGCCTGATGGTGTGTGAAGTTAGTGAGCCAAATGGAGTTGTTCTCCCACAAGAACCACTGGGCTGATCCTTCTTCAATATGCGCTTCACCAACATGCAGTGTTTCCTTGATTGAATTAGCTCTCACACCAATATTTGCACCTAGAGCCTTTGCATTGAGGGCTATCTGAAAACGGCTGTGGCGCTGAAGTTGCCTGTGAATGTGGAGTTGGTGGCATGTGAAACCCGCATGTGGAGCATTCTTTTGTGTGGGATGCTCACCAAGCTTCATTTCAGTCCTAGGCACTCAAAGGGCACTAAGCATAGAGTGTGAAAACTGAGTTTCCTTGAGAGCTGCTTGGAAGCCTGATGGTGTGTGAAGTTAGTGAGCCAAATGGAGTTGTTCTCCCACAAGAACCACTCGGCTGATCCTTCTTCAATATGCGCTTCACCAACATGCAGTGTTTCCTTGATTGAATTAGCTCTCACACCAATATTTGCGACTAGAGCCTTTGCATTGAGGGCTATCTGAAAACGGCTGTGGCGCTGAAGTTGCCTGTGAATGTGGAGTTGGTGGCATGTGAAACCCGCATGTGGAACATTCTTTTGTGTGGGATGCTCTACCAGGTTCTTTCCTAGATAATGCACTCAAAGGGCACTAAGCCTAGAGTGTGAAAACTGAGTTTCCTTGAGAGCTGCTTGGAAGCCTGATGGTGTGTGAAGTTAGTGAGCCAAATGGAGTTGTTCTCCCACAAGAACCACTCAGCTGATCCTTCTTCAGTATGCCCTTCACCAACATGCAGTGTTTCCTTGATTGAATTAGCTCTCACACCAATATTTGGACCTAGAGCCTTTGCATTGAGGGCTGTCTGAAAATGGCTGTGGCGCTGAAGTTACCTGTGCATGTGGAGTTGGTGGCATGTGAAACCCGCATGTGGAGCATTGGTTTGTGTGGGATGCTCACCAAGCTTCATTTCAGTCCTAGGCACTCAAAGGGCACTAAGCCTAGAGTGTGAAAACTGAGTTTCCTTGAGAGCTGCTTGGAAGCCTGATGGTGTGTGAAGTTAGTGAACCAAATGGAGTTGTTCTCCCCCAAGAACCACTGATCTGATCCTTCTTCAATATGCCCTTCACCAACATGCAGTGTTTCCTTGATTGAATTAGCTCTCACACGAATATTTGCGTCTAGAGCCTTTGCATTGAGGGCTATCTGAAAACGGCTGTGGCGCTGAAGTTGCCTGTGAATGTGGAGCTGGTGTCATGTGAAACCCGCATGTGGAACATTCTTTTTTGTGGGATGCTCTACCAGGTTCATTCCTAGATAATGCACTCAAAGGGCACTAAGCATAGAGTGTGAAAGCTGAGTTTCCTTGAGAGTTGCTTGGAAGCCTGATGGTGTGTGAAGTTAGTGAGCCAAATGGAGTTGTTCTCCCACAAGAACCACTCGGCTGATTCTTCTTCAATATGCGCTTCACCAACATGCAGTGTTTCCTTGATTGAATTAGCTCTCACACCAATATTTGCGTCTAGAGCCTTTGCATTGAGGGCTATCTGAAAACGGCTGTGGCGCTGAAGTTGCCTGTGAATGTGGAGTTGGTGGCATGTGAAACCCGCATGTGGAGCATTCATTTGTGTGGGATGCTCTACCAGGTTCATTCCTAGATAATGCACTCAAAGGGCACTAAGCATAGAGTGTGAAAACTGAGTTTCCTTGAGAGCTGCTTGGAAGCCTGATGGTGTGTGAAGTTAGTGAGCCAAATGGAGTTGTTCTCCCACAAGAACCACTCGGCTGATCCTTCTTCAATATGCCCTTCACCAACATGCAGAGTTTCCTTGATTGAATTAGCTCTCACACCAATATTTGCGTCTAGAGCCTTTGCATTGAGGGCTGTCTGAAAATGGCTTTGGCGCTGAAGTTACCTGTGAATGTGGAGTTGGTGGCATGTGAAACCCGCATGTGGAGCATTCGTTTGTGTGGGATGCTCCACCAGGTTCATTCCTAGATAATGCACTCAAAGGGCACTAATCATAGAGTGTGAAAACTGAGTTTCCTTGAGAGCTGCTTGGAAGCCTGATGGTGTGTGAAGTTAGTGAGCCAAATGGAGTTGTTCTCCCACAAGAACCACTCGGCTGATTCTTCTTCAATATGCGCTTCACCAACATGCAGTGTTTCCTTGATTGAATTAGCTCTCACACCAATATTTTCACCTAGAGCCTTTGCATTGAGGGCTATCTGAAAATGGCTTTGGCGCTGAAGTTGTCTGTGAATGTGGAGTTGGTGGCATGTGTAACCCGCATGTGGAGCATTCGTTTGTGTGGGATGCTCTACCAGGTTCATTCCTACATAATGCACTCAAAGGGCATTAAGCCTAGAGTGTGAAAACTGAGTTACCTTGAGAGCTGCTTGGAAGCCTGATGGTGTGTGAAGTTAGTGAGCCAAATGGAGTTGTTCTCCCACAAGAACTACTCGGCTGATCCTTCTTCAATATGCCCTTCACCTACATGCAGTATTTCCTTGATTGAATTAGCTCTCACACCAATATTTGCGCCTAGAGCCTTTGCATTGAGAGCTATCTGAAAATGGCTTTGGCGCTGAAGTTGTCTGTGGAGCATTGGTTTGTGTGGGATGCTCTACCAGGTTCATTCCTACATAAATGCACTCAAAGGGCATTAAGCCTAGAGTGTGAAAAACTGAGTTTCCTTGAGAGCTGCTTGGAAGCCTGATGGTGTGTGAAGTTAGTGAGCCAAATGGAGTTGTTCTCCCACAAGAACCACTCGGCTGATTCTTCTTCAACATGCGCTTCACCCAACATTCAGTGTTTCCTTGATGAATTAGCTCTCACACCAATATTTGGGCCTGGAGCCTTTGCATTGAGGGCTACCTGAAAACGGCTTTGGTGCTGAAGTTGTCTGTGAATGTGGAGTTGGTGGCATGTTGAAACCCGCATGTGGAGCATTGGTTTGTGTGATAAGCTCACCAAGCTTCATTTCAGTCCTAGGCACTCAAAGGGCACTAAGCATAGAGTGTGAAAACTGAGTTTCCTTGAGAGCTGCTTGGAAGCCTGATGGTGTGTGAAGTTAGTGAGCCAAATGGAGTTGTTCTCCCACAAGAAGCCACTCGGCTGATCCTTCTTCAATATCGCCCTTCACCAGACATGCAGTGTTTCCTTGATTGAATTAGCTCTCACACCAATATTTGCGTCTAGAGCCTTTGCATTGAGGGCTATCTGAAAACGGCTGTGGTGCTGAAGTTGCCTGTGAATGTGGAGTTGGTGGCATGTGAAACCCGCATGTGGAACATTCTTTTCTGTGGGATGCTCTACCAAGTTCATTCCTAGATAATGCACTCAAAGGGCACTAAGCATAGAGTGTGAAAACTTGAGTTTCCTTGAGAGCTGCTTGGAAGCCGATTGGTGTGTGAAGTTAGTGAGCCACAATGGAGTTTGTTCTCCCACAAGAACCACTCGGCTGATCCTTCTTCAATTATGCGCATTCACCAACATAGCAGTGTTTCCTTGATTGAATTAGCTCTCACACCAATATTTTCACCTAGAGCCTTTGCATTGAGGGCTATCTGAAAAATGGCTTTAGGCGCTGAAGTTGTCTGTGAATGTGGAGTTGGTGGCATGTGTAACCCGCATGTGGAGCATTCGTTTGTGTGGGATGCTCTACCAGGTTCATTCCTACATAATGCACTCAAAGGGCATTAAGCCTAGAGTGTGAAAACTGAGTTACCTTGAGAGCTGCTTGGAAGCCTGATGGTGTGTGAAGTTAGTGAGCCAAATGGAGTTGTTCTCCCACAAGAACCACTCGGCTGATCCTTCTTCAATATGCCCTTCACCAACATGCAGTATTTCCTTGATTGAATTAGCTCTCACACCCAATACTTTGCGCCTAGAGCCTTTGCATTGAGAGCTATCTGAAAATGGCTTGGCGCTGAAGTTGTCTGTGAATGTGGAGTTGGTGGCATGTGAAACCCGCATGTGGAGCATTGGTTTGTGTGGGATGCTCTACCAGGTTCATTCCTACATATATGCACTCACAAAGGGCATTAAGCCTATGAGTGTGAAAACTGAGTTTCCTTCAGAGCTGCTTGGAACCCTGATGGATGTGTGAAGTTAGTGAGCCAAATGGAGTTGTCTCCCACAAGAACCACTCGGCTGATTCTTCTTCAACATGCGCTTCACCAACATTCAGTGTTTCCTTGATTGAATTAGCTCTCACACCAATATTTGGGGCCTGGAGCCTTTGCATTGAGGGCTACCTGAAAACGGCTTTGGTGCTGAAGTTGTCTGTGAATGTGGAGTTGGTGGCATGTGAAACCCGCATGTGGAGCATTGGTTTGGTGATAAGCTCACCAAGCTTCATTTCAGTCCTAGGCACTCAAAGGGCATCTAAGCATAGAGTGTGAAAACTGAGTTTCCTTGAGAGCTGCTTGGAAGCCTGATGGTGTGTGAAGTTAGTGAGCCAAATGGAGTTGTTCTCCCACAAGAACCACTCGGCTGATCCTTCTTCAATATGCCCTTCACCAACATGCAGTGTTTCCTTGATTGAAGTAGCTCTCACCACCAATATTTGCGTCTAGAGCCTTTGCATTGAGGGCTATCTGAAAACGGCTGTGGGTGCTGAAGTTGCCTGTGAATGTGGAGTTGGTGGCATGTGAAACCCGCATGTGGAACATTCTTTTCTGTGGGATGCTCTACCAAGTTCATTCCTAGATAATGCACTCAAAGGGCACTAAGCATAGAGTGTGAAAACTGAGTTTCCTTGAGAGCTGACTTGGAAGCCTGATGGTGTGTGAAGTTCTAGTGAGCCAAATGGAGTTGTTCTCCCACAAGAACCACTCGGCTGACCCTTCTTCAATATGCCCTTCACCAACATGCAGTGGTTCTTCCTATGATTGAATTAGCTCTCACACCAATATTGGGCCTAGAGCCTTTGCATTGAGGGATATCTGAAAACAGCTGTGGCGCTGAAGTTGCCTGTTGTGAATGTGGAGTTGGTGGCATGTGAAACCCGCATGTGGAGCATTGGTTGAGTGTGGATGCTCTACCAGGTGCATTTCAGTCCTAGGCACTCAAAGGGCATTAAGCCTAGAGTGTGAAAAACTGAGTTTCCTTGAGAGCTGCTTGGAAGCCTGATGGTGTGTGAAGTTAGTGAGCCAAATGGAGTTGTTCCCCCACAAGAACCACTCGGCTGATTCTTCTTCAATATGCGTCTTCACCAACATGCAGTGTTTCCTTGATTGAATTAGCTCTCACACCAATATTTGCGTCTAGAGCATTTTCATTGAGAGCTATCTGAAAATGGCTTTGGCCTGAAGTTGTCTGTGAATGTGGAGTTGGTGGCATGTGAAACCCGCATGTGGAGCTTTGGTTTGTGTGGGGATGCTCTACCAGGTTCATTCCTACATAATGCACTCAAAGGGCATTAAGCCTAGAGTGTGAAAACTGAGTTTCCTTCAGAGCTGCTTGGAACCGCTGATGGTGTGTGAAGTTAGTGAGCCAAATGGAGTTGTTCTCCCACAAGAACCACTCGGCTTGATTCTTCTTCAACATGCGCTTCACCAACATGCAGTGTTTCCTTGATTGAATTAGCTCTCACACCAATATTTTGGCCTGGAGCCTTTGCATTGAGGGCTATCTGAAAACGGCTGTGGCACTGAAGTTGCCTGTGAATATGGAGTTGGTGGCATGTGAAACCCGCATGTGGAGCATTCGTTTGTGTGGGATGCTCTACCAGGTTCATTCCTAGATAATGCACTCAAAGGGCACTTAAGCATAGAGTGTGAAAACTGAGTTTCCTTGAGAGCTGCTTGGAAGCCTGATGGTGTGTGAAGTTAGTGAGCCAAATGGAGTTGTTCTCCCACAAGAACCACTCGGCTGATTCTTCTTCATATGCGCTTCACCAACATGCAGTGTTTCCTTGATTGAATTAGCTCTCACACCAATATTTGCGTCTAGAGCCTTTGCATTGAGGGCTATCTGAAAACGGCTGTGGCGCTGAAGTTGCCTGTGAATGTGGAGTTGGTGGCATGTGAAACCCGCATGTGGAACATTCTTTTTTGTGGGATGCTCTACCAAGTTCTTTCCTAGATAATGCACTCAAAGGGCACTAAGCCTAGAGTGTGAAAACTGAGTTTCCTTGAGAGCTGCTTGGAAGCCTGATGGTGTGTGAAGTTAGTGAGCCAAATGGAGTTGTTCTCCCACAAGAACCACTCAGCTGATCCTTCTTCATATGCCCTTCACCAACATGCAGTGTTTCCTTGATTGAATTAGCTCTCACACCAATATTTGCGTCTAGAGGCTTTGCATTGAGGGCTATCTGAAAACGGCTGTGGCGCTGAAGTTGCCTGTGAATGTGGAGTTGGTGGCATGTGAAACCCACATGTGGAACATTCGTTTGTGTGGATGCTCTACCAGGTTCATTCCTAGATAATGCACTCAAAGGGCACTAAGCATAGAGTGTGAAAACTGAGTTTCCTTGAGAGCTGCTTGGAAGCCTGATGGTGTGTGAAGTTAGTGAGCCAAATGGAGTTGTTGTCCCACAAGAACCACTCGGCTGATTCTTCTTCAATATGCGCTTCACCAACATGCAGTGTTTCCTTGATTGAATTACCTCTCACACCAATATTTGCGTCTAGAGCCTTTGCATTGAGGGCTGTCTGAAAATGGCTGTGGCACTGAAGTTACCTGTGAATGTGGAGTTGGTGGCATGTGAAACCCGCATGTGGAGCATTCGTTTGTGTGGGATGCTCACCAAGCTTCATTTCAGTCCTAGGCACTCAAAGGGCACTAAGCATAGAGTGTGAAAACTGAATTTCCTTGAGAGCTGCTTGGAAGCCTGATGGTGTGTGAAGTTAGTGAGCCAAATGGAGTTGTTCTCCCACAAGAACCACTCGGCTGATTCTTCTTCAATATGCGCTTCACCAACATGCAGTGTTTCCTTGATTGAATTAGCTCTCACACCAATATTTGCGTCTAGAGCCTTTGCATTGAGGGCTGTCTGAAATGGCTGTGGCGCTGAAGTTGCCTGTGAATGTGGAGTTGGTGGCATGTGAAACCCGCATGTGGAGCATTCCTTTGTGTGGAATGCTCACCAAGCTTCATTTCAGTCCTAGGCACTCAAAGGGCACTAAGCATAGAGTGTGAAAACTGAGTTTCCTTGAGAGTTGCTTGGAAGCCTGATGGTGTGTGAAGTTAGTGAGCCAAATGGAGTTGTTCTCCCACAAGAACCACTCGGCTGATTCTTCTTCAATATGCGCTTCACCAACATGCAGTGTTTCCTTGATTGAATTAGCTCTCACACCAATATTTGCGTCTAGAGCCTTTGCATTGAGGGCTATCTGAAACGGCTGTGGCGCTGAAGTTGCCTGTGAATGTGGAGTTGGTGGCATGTGAAACCCGCATGTGGAGCATTCATTTGTGTGGGATGCTCTACCAGGTTCATTCCTAGATAATGCACTCAAAGGGCACTAAGCATAGAGTGTGAAAACTGAGTTTCCTTGAGAGCTGCTTGGAAGCCTGATGGTGTGTGAAGTTAGTGAGCCAAATGGAGTTGTTCTCCACAAGAACCACTCGGCTGATCCTTCTTCAATATGCCCTTCACCAACATGCAGAGTTTCCTTGATTGAATTAGCTCTCACACCAATATTTGCGTCTAGAGCCTTTGCATTGAGGGCTGTCTGAAAATGGCTTTGGCGCTGAAGTTACCTGTGAATGTGGAGTTGGTGGCATGTGAAACCCGCATGTGGAGCATTCGTTTGTGTGGGATGCTCCACCAGGTTCATTCCTAGATAATGCACTCAAAGGGCACTAATCATAGAGTGTGAAAACTGAGTTTCCTTGAGAGCTGCTTGGAAGCCTGATGGTGTGTGAAGTTAGTGAGCCAAATGAGTTGTTCTCCACAAGAACCACTCGGCTGATTCTTCTTCAATATGCGCTTCACCAACATGCAGTGTTTCCTTGATTGAATTAGCTCTCACACCAATATTTTCACCTAGAGCCTTTGCATTGAGGGCTATCTGAAAATGGCTTTGGCGCTGAAGTTGTCTGTGAATGTGGAGTTGGTGGCATGTGAAACCCGCATGTGGAGCATTCGTTTGTGTGGGATGCTCTACCAGGTTCATTCCTACATAATGCACTCAAAGGGCATTAAGCCTAGAGTGTGAAAACTGAGTTACCTTGAGAGCTGCTTGGAAGCCTGATGGTGTGTGAAGTTAGTGAGCCAAATGGAGTTGTTCTCCCACAAGAACCACTCGGCTGATCCTTCTTCATATGCCCTTCACCAACATGCAGTATTTCCTTGATTGAATTAGCTCTCACACCAATATTTGCGCCTAGAGCCTTTGCATTGAGAGCTATCTGAAAATGGCTTTGGCGCTGAAGTTGTCTGTGAATGTGGAGTTGGTGGCATGTGAAACCCGCATGTGGAGCATTGGTTTGTGTGGGATGCTCTACCAGGTTCATTCCTACATAATGCACTCAAAGGGCATTAAGCCTAGAGTGTGAAAACTGAGTTTCCTTGAGAGCTGCTTGGAAGCCTGATGGTGTGTGAAGTTAGTGAGCCAAATGGAGTTGTTCTCCCACAAGAACCACTCGGCTGATTCTTCTTCAACATGCGCTTCACCAACATGCAGTGTTTCCTTGATTGAATTAGCTCTCACATCAATATTTGGGCCTGGAGCCTTTGCATTGAGGGCTACCTGAAAACGGCTTTGGTGCTGAAGTTGTCTGTGAATGTGGAGTTGGTGGCATGTGAAACCCGCATGTGGAGCATTGGTTTGTGTGATAAGCTCTCCAAGCTTCATTTGAGTCCTAGGCACTGAAAGGGCACTAAGCATAGAGTGTGAAAACTGAGTTTCCTTGAGAGCTGCTTGGAAGCCTGATGGTGTGTGAAGTTAGTGAGCCAAATGGAGTTGTTCTCCACAAGAACCACTCGGCTGATCCTTCTTCAATATGCCCTTCACCAACATGCAGTGTTTCCTTGATTGAATTAGCTCTCACACCAATATTTGCGTCTAGAGCCTTTGCATTGAGGTCTATCTGAAAACGGCTGTGGCGCTGAAGTTGCCTGTGAATGTGGAGTTGGTGGCATGTGAAACCCGCATGTGGAACATTCTTTTCTGTGGGATGCTCTACCAAGTTCATTCCTAGATAATGCACTCAAAGGGCACTAAGCATAGAGTGTGAAAACTGAGTTTCCTTGAGAGGTGCTTGGAAGCCTGATGGTGTGTGAAGTTAGTGAGCCAAATGGAGTTGTTCTCCCACAAGAACCACTCGGCTGACCCTTCTTCAATATGCCCTTCACCAACATGCAGTGTTTCCTTGATTGAATTAGCTCTCACACCAATATTTGGGCCTAGAGCCTTTGCATTGAGGGCTGTCTGAAAATGGCCCTGGCGCTGAAGTTTTCTGTGAATGTGGAGTTGGTGGCATGTGAAACCCGCATGTGGAGCATTGGTTTGAGTGGGATGCTCTACCAGGTTCATTTCAGTCCTAGGCACTCAAAGGGCATTAAGCCTAGAGTGTGAAAACTGAGTTTCCTTGAGAGCTGCTTGGAAGCCTGATGGTGTGTGAAGTTAGTGAGCCAAATGGAGTTGTTCCCTTACAAGAACCACTCAGCTGATTCTTCTTCAATATGCGCTTCACCAACATGCAGTGTTTCCTTGATTGAATTAGCTCTCACACCAATATTTGCGTCTAGAGCATTTGCATTGAGAGCTATCTGAAAATGGCTTTGGCGCTGAAGTTGTCTGTGAATGTGGAGTTGGTGGCATGTGAAACCCGCCTGTGGAACATTCTTTTCTGTGGGATGCTCTACCAGGTTCATTCCTACATAATGCACTCAAAGGGCATTAAGCCTAGAGTGTGAAAACTGAGTTTCCTTGAGAGCTGCTTGGAAGCCTGATGGTGTGTGAAGTTAGTGAGCCAAATGGAGTTGTTCTCCCACAAGAACCACTCGGCTGATTCTTCTTCAACATGCGCTTCACCAACATGCAGTGTTTCCTTGATTGAATTAGCTCTCACACCAATATTTGCGTCTAGAGCCTTTGCATTGAGGGCTACCTGAAAATGGCTTTGGCGCTGAAGTTGTCTGTGAATGTGGAGTTGGTGGCATGTGAAACCCGCATGTGGAACATTCGTTTGTGTGGGATGCTCTCCAAGCTTCATTTCAGTCCTAGGCACTCAAAGGGCATTAAGCCTAGAGTGCGAAAACTGAGTTTCCTTGAGAGCTGCATGGAAGCCTGATGGTGTGTGAAGTTAGTGAGCCAAATGGAGTTGTTCTCCCACAAGAACCACTCGGCTGATTCTTCTTCAATATGCGCTTCACAAACATGCAGTGTTTCCTTGATTGAATTAGCTCTCACACCAATATTTGCGCCTAGAGCCTTTGCATTGAGGGCTATCTGAAAATGGCTGTGGCGCTGAAGTTGTCTGTGAATGTGGAGTTGGTGGCATGTGAAACCCGCATGTGGAGCATTGGTTTGTGTGGGATGCTCTACCAGGTTCATTTCAGTCCTAGGCACTCAAAGGGCATTAAGCCTAGAGTGTGAAAACTGAGTTTCCTTGAGAGCTGCTTGGAAGCTTGATGGTGTGTGAAGTTAGTGAGCCAAATGGAGTTGTTCTCCCACAAGAACCACTCGGCTGATCCTTCTTCAATATGCCCTTCACCAACATGCAGTGTTTCCTTGATTGAATTAGCTCTCACGCCCATATTTAAGTCTAGAGCCTTTGCATTGAGGGCTGTCTGAAAATGGCTTTGGCGCTGAAGTTGCCTGTGAATGTGGAGTTGGTGGCATGTAAAACCCGCATGTGGAGCATTTGTTTGTGTGGGATGCTCACCAAGCTTCATTTCAGTCCTAGGCACTCAAAGGGTACTAAGCATAGAGTGTGAAAACTGAGTTTCCTTGAGAGCTGCTTGGAAGCCTGATGGTGTGTGAAGTTAGTGAGCCAAATGGAGTTGTTCTCCCACAAGAACCACTGATCTGATCCTTCTTCAATATGCGCTTCACCAACATGCAGTGTTTCCTTGATTGAATTAGCTCTCACACCAATATTTGCGTCTAGAGCCTTTGCATTGAGGGCTATCTGAAAACGGCTGTGGCGCTGAAGTTGTCTGTGAATGTGGAGTTGGTGGCATGTGAAACCCGCATGTGGAGCATTCGTTTGTGTGGGATGCTCCACCAGGTTCATTCCTGGATAATGCACTCAAAGGGCACTAAGCATACAGTGTGAAAACTGAGTTTCCTTGAGAGCTGCTTGGAAGCCTGATGGTGTGTGAAGTTAGTCAGCCAAATGGAGTTGTTCTCCCACAAGAACCACTTGGCTGTTCCTTCTTCAATATGCCCTTCACCAACATGCTTGTTTCCTTGATTGAATTAGCTCTCACACCAATATTTTTTGCCTAGAGCCTTTGCATTGAGGGCTATCTGAAAATGGCTGTGGCGCTGAAGTTGCCTGTGAATGTGGAGTTGGTGGCATGTGAAACCCGCATGTGGAGCATTGGTTTGTGTGGGATGCTCTACCAGGTTCATTCCTAGATAATGCGCTCAAAGGGCACTAAGCCTAGAGTGTGAAAACTGAGTTTCCTTGAGAGCTGCTTGGAAGCCTGATGGTGTGTGAAGTTAGTGAGCCAAATGGAGGTGTTCTCCCACAAGAACCACTCAGCTGATCCTTCTTCAATATGCCCTTCACCAACATGCAGTGTTTTCTTGATTGAATTAGCTCTCACACCAATATTTGCGTCTAGATCCTTTGCATTGAGGGCTGTCTGAAAATGGCTGTGGCGCTGAAGTTACCTGTGAATGTGGAGTTGGTGGCATGTGAAACCCGCATGTGGAGCATTGGTTTGTGTGGGATGCTCACCAAGCTTCATTTCAGTCCTAGGCACTCAAAGGGCACTAAGCCTAGAGTGTGAAAACTGAGTTTCCTTGAGAGCTGCTTGGAAGCCTGATGGTTTGTGAAGTTAGTGAGCCAAATGGAGTTGTTCTCCCACAAGAACCACTCGGCTGATCCTTCTTCAATATGCCCTTCACCAACATGTAGTGTTTCCTTGATTGAATTAGCTCTGACACCAATATTTGCGTCTAGAGCCTTTGCATTGAGGGCTATCTGAAAACGGCTGTGGCGCTGAAGTTGCCTGTGAATGTGGAGTTGGTGGCATGTGAAACCCGCATGTGGAGCATTGGTTTGTGTGCGATGCTCTACCAGGTTCATTCCTAGATAATGCACTCAAAGGGCACTAAGCCTAGAGTGTGAAAACTGAGTTTCCTTGAGAGCTGCTTGGAAGCCTGATGGTGTGTGAAGTTAGTGAGCCAAATGGAGTTGTTCTCCCACAAGAACCGCTCGGCTGATTCTTCTTCAATATGCCCTTCACCAACATGCAGTGTTTCCTTGATTGAATTAGCTCTCACACCAATATTTACCTCTAGAGCCTTTCCATTGAGGGCTGTCTGAAAATGGCTTTGGCGCTGAAGTTGTCTGTGAATGTGGAGTTGGTGGCATGTAAAACCCGCATGTGGAGCATTTGTTTGTGTGGGATGCTCACAGAGCTTCATTTCAGTCCTAGGCACTCAAAGGGCACTAAGCATAGAGTGTGAAAACTGAGTTTCTTGAGAGCTGCTTGGAAGCCTGATGGTGTGTGAAGTTAGTGAGCCAAATGGAGTTGTTCTCCCACAAGAACCACTGGGCTGATCCTTCTTCAATATGCGCTTCACCAACATGCAGTGTTTCCTTGATTGAATTAGCTCTCACACCAATATTTGCACCTAGAGCCTTTGCATTGAGGGCTATCTGAAAACGGCTGTGGCGCTGAAGTTGCCTGTGAATGTGGAGTTGGTGGCATGTGAAACCCGCATGTGGAGCATTCTTTTGTGTGGGATGCTCACCAAGCTTCATTTCAGTCCTAGGCACTCAAAGGGCACTAAGCATAGAGTGTGAAAACTGAGTTTCCTTGAGAGCTGCTTGGAAGCCTGATGGTGTGTGAAGTTAGTGAGCCAAATGGAGTTGTTCTCCCACAAGAACCACTCGGCTGATCCTTCTTCAATATGCGCTTCACCAACATGCAGTGTTTCCTTGATTGAATTAGCTCTCACACCAATATTTGCGACTAGAGCCTTTGCATTGAGGGCTATCTGAAAACGGCTGTGGCGCTGAAGTTGCCTGTGAATGTGGAGTTGGTGGCATGTGAAACCCGCATGTGGAACATTCTTTTGTGTGGGATGCTCTACCAGGTTCTTTCCTAGATAATGCACTCAAAGGGCACTAAGCCTAGAGTGTGAAAACTGAGTTTCCTTGAGAGCTGCTTGGAAGCCTGATGGTGTGTGAAGTTAGTGAGCCAAATGGAGTTGTTCTCCCACAAGAACCACTCAGCTGATCCTTCTTCAGTATGCCCTTCACCAACATGCAGTGTTTCCTTGATTGAATTAGCTCTCACACCAATATTTGGACCTAGAGCCTTTGCATTGAGGGCTGTCTGAAAATGGCTGTGGCGCTGAAGTTACCTGTGCATGTGGAGTTGGTGGCATGTGAAACCCGCATGTGGAGCATTGGTTTGTGTGGGATGCTCACCAAGCTTCATTTCAGTCCTAGGCACTCAAAGGGCACTAAGCCTAGAGTGTGAAAACTGAGTTTCCTTGAGAGCTGCTTGGAAGCCTGATGGTGTGTGAAGTTAGTGAACCAAATGGAGTTGTTCTCCCCCAAGAACCACTGATCTGATCCTTCTTCAATATGCCCTTCACCAACATGCAGTGTTTCCTTGATTGAATTAGCTCTCACACGAATATTTGCGTCTAGAGCCTTTGCATTGAGGGCTATCTGAAAATGGCTGTGGCGCTGAAGTTGCCTGTGAATGTGGAGCTGGTGTCATGTGAAACCCGCATGTGGAACATTCTTTTTTGTGGGATGCTCTACCAGGTTCATTCCTAGATAATGCACTCAAAGGGCACTAAGCATAGAGTGTGAAAGCTGAGTTTCCTTGAGAGTTGCTTGGAAGCCTGATGGTGTGTGAAGTTAGTGAGCCAAATGGAGTTGTTCTCCCACAAGAACCACTCGGCTGATTCTTCTTCAATATGCGCTTCACCAACATGCAGTGTTTCCTTGATTGAATTAGCTCTCACACCAATATTTGCGTCTAGAGCCTTTGCATTGAGGGCTATCTGAAAACGGCTGTGGCGCTGAAGTTGCCTGTGAATGTGGAGTTGGTGGCATGTGAAACCCGCATGTGGAGCATTCATTTGTGTGGGATGCTCTACCAGGTTCATTCCTAGATAATGCACTCAAAGGGCACTAAGCATAGAGTGTGAAAACTGAGTTTCCTTGAGAGCTGCTTGGAAGCCTGATGGTGTGTGAAGTTAGTGAGCCAAATGGAGTTGTTCTCCCACAAGAACCACTCGGCTGATCCTTCTTCAATATGCCCTTCACCAACATGCAGAGTTTCCTTGATTGAATTAGCTCTCACACCAATATTTGCGTCTAGAGCCTTTGCATTGAGGGCTGTCTGAAAATGGCTTTGGCGCTGAAGTTACCTGTGAATGTGGAGTTGGTGGCATGTGAAACCCGCATGTGGAGCATTCGTTTGTGTGGGATGCTCCACCAGGTTCATTCCTAGATAATGCACTCAAAGGGCACTAATCATAGAGTGTGAAAACTGAGTTTCCTTGAGAGCTGCTTGGAAGCCTGATGGTGTGTGAAGTTAGTGAGCCAAATGGAGTTGTTCTCCCACAAGAACCACTCGGCTGATTCTTCTTCAATATGCGCTTCACCAACATGCAGTGTTTCCTTGATTGAATTAGCTCTCACACCAATATTTTCACCTAGAGCCTTTGCATTGAGGGCTATCTGAAAATGGCTTTGGCGCTGAAGTTGTCTGTGAATGTGGAGTTGGTGGCATGTGTAACCCGCATGTGGAGCATTCGTTTGTGTGGGATGCTCTACCAGGTTCATTCCTACATAATGCACTCAAAGGGCATTAAGCCTAGAGTGTGAAAACTGAGTTACCTTGAGAGCTGCTTGGAAGCCTGATGGTGTGTGAAGTTAGTGAGCCAAATGGAGTTGTTCTCCCACAAGAACTACTCGGCTGATCCTTCTTCAATATGCCCTTCACCTACATGCAGTATTTCCTTGATTGAATTAGCTCTCACACCAATATTTGCGCCTAGAGCCTTTGCATTGAGAGCTATCTGAAAATGGCTTTGGCGCTGAAGTTGTCTGTGAATGTGGAGTTGGTGGCATGTGAAACCCGCATGTGGAGCATTGGTTTGTGTGGGATGCTCTACCAGGTTCATTCCTACATAATGCACTCAAAGGGCATTAAGCCTAGAGTGTGAAAACTGAGTTTCCTTGAGAGCTGCTTGGAAGCCTGATGGTGTGTGAAGTTAGTGAGCCAAATGGAGTTGTTCTCCCACAAGAACCACTCGGCTGATTCTTCTTCAACATGCGCTTCACCAACATTCAGTGTTTCCTTGATTGAATTAGCTCTCACACCAATATTTGGGCCTGGAGCCTTTGCATTGAGGGCTACCTGAAAACGGCTTTGGTGCTGAAGTTGTCTGTGAATGTGGAGTTGGTGGCATGTGAAACCCGCATGTGGAGCATTGGTTTGTGTGATAAGCTCACCAAGCTTCATTTCAGTCCTAGGCACTCAAAGGGCACTAAGCATAGAGTGTGAAAACTGAGTTTCCTTGAGAGCTGCTTGGAAGCCTGATGGTGTGTGAAGTTAGTGAGCCAAATGGAGTTGTTCTCCCACAAGAACCACTCGGCTGATCCTTCTTCAATATGCCCTTCACCAACATGCAGTGTTTCCTTGATTGAATTAGCTCTCACACCAATATTTGCGTCTAGAGCCTTTGCATTGAGGGCTATCTGAAAACGGCTGTGGTGCTGAAGTTGCCTGTGAATGTGGAGTTGGTGGCATGTGAAACCCGCATGTGGAACATTCTTTTCTGTGGGATGCTCTACCAAGTTCATTCCTAGATAATGCACTCAAAGGGCACTAAGCATAGAGTGTGAAAACTGAGTTTCCTTGAGAGCTGCTTGGAAGCCTGATGGTGTGTGAAGTTAGTGAGCCAAATGGAGTTGTTCTCCCACAAGAACCACTCGGCTGATTCTTCTTCAATATGCGCTTCACCAACATGCAGTGTTTCCTTGATTGAATTAGCTCTCACACCAATATTTTCACCTAGAGCCTTTGCATTGAGGGCTATCTGAAAATGGCTTTGGCGCTGAAGTTGTCTGTGAATGTGGAGTTGGTGGCATGTGTAACCCGCATGTGGAGCATTCGTTTGTGTGGGATGCTCTACCAGGTTCATTCCTACATAATGCACTCAAAGGGCATTAAGCCTAGAGTGTGAAAACTGAGTTACCTTGAGAGCTGCTTGGAAGCCTGATGGTGTGTGAAGTTAGTGAGCCAAATGGAGTTGTTCTCCCACAAGAACCACTCGGCTGATCCTTCTTCAATATGCCCTTCACCAACATGCAGTATTTCCTTGATTGAATTAGCTCTCACACCAATATTTGCGCCTAGAGCCTTTGCATTGAGAGCTATCTGAAAATGGCTTTGGCGCTGAAGTTGTCTGTGAATGTGGAGTTGGTGGCATGTGAAACCCGCATGTGGAGCATTGGTTTGTGTGGGATGCTCTACCAGGTTCATTCCTACATAATGCACTCAAAGGGCATTAAGCCTAGAGTGTGAAAACTGAGTTTCCTTCAGAGCTGCTTGGAACCCTGATGGTGTGTGAAGTTAGTGAGCCAAATGGAGTTGTTCTCCCACAAGAACCACTCGGCTGATTCTTCTTCAACATGCGCTTCACCAACATTCAGTGTTTCCTTGATTGAATTAGCTCTCACACCAATATTTGGGCCTGGAGCCTTTGCATTGAGGGCTACCTGAAAACGGCTTTGGTGCTGAAGTTGTCTGTGAATGTGGAGTTGGTGGCATGTGAAACCCGCATGTGGAGCATTGGTTTGTGTGATAAGCTCACCAAGCTTCATTTCAGTCCTAGGCACTCAAAGGGCACTAAGCATAGAGTGTGAAAACTGAGTTTCCTTGAGAGCTGCTTGGAAGCCTGATGGTGTGTGAAGTTAGTGAGCCAAATGGAGTTGTTCTCCCACAAGAACCACTCGGCTGATCCTTCTTCAATATGCCCTTCACCAACATGCAGTGTTTCCTTGATTGAATTAGCTCTCACACCAATATTTGGGCCTGGAGCCTTTGCATTGAGGGCTATCTGAAAACGGCTGTGGTGCTGAAGTTGCCTGTGAATGTGGAGTTGGTGGCATGTGAAACCCGCATGTGGAACATTCTTTTCTGTGGGATGCTCTACCAAGTTCATTCCTAGATAATGCACTCAAAGGGCACTAAGCATAGAGTGTGAAAACTGAGTTTCCTTGAGAGCTGCTTGGAAGCCTGATGGTGTGTGAAGTTAGTGAGCCAAATGGAGTTGTTCTCCCACAAGAACCACTCGGCTGACCCTTCTTCAATATGCCCTTCACCAACATGCAGTGTTTCCTTGATTGAATTAGCTCTCACACCAATATTTGGGCCTAGAGCCTTTGCATTGAGGGATATCTGAAAACAGCTGTGGCGCTGAAGTTGCCTGTGAATGTGGAGTTGGTGGCATGTGAAACCCGCATGTGGAGCATTGGTTTGAGTGGGATGCTCTACCAGGTTCATTTCAGTCCTAGGCACTCAAAGGGCATTAAGCCTAGAGTGTGAAAACTGAGTTTCCTTGAGAGCTGCTTGGAAGCCTGATGGTGTGTGAAGTTAGTGAGCCAAATGGAGTTGTTCCCCCACAAGAACCACTCGGCTGATTCTTCTTCAATATGCGCTTCACCAACATGCAGTGTTTCCTTGATTGAATTAGCTCTCACACCAATATTTGCGTCTAGAGCATTTTCATTGAGAGCTATCTGAAAATGGCTTTGGCGCTGAAGTTGTCTGTGAATGTGGAGTTGGTGGCATGTGAAACCCGCATGTGGAGCTTTGGTTTGTGTGGGATGCTCTACCAGGTTCATTCCTACATAATGCACTCAAAGGGCATTAAGCCTAGAGTGTGAAAACTGAGTTTCCTTCAGAGCTGCTTGGAACCCTGATGGTGTGTGAAGTTAGTGAGCCAAATGGAGTTGTTCTCCCACAAGAACCACTCGGCTGATTCTTCTTCAACATGCGCTTCACCAACATGCAGTGTTTCCTTGATTGAATTAGCTCTCACACCAATATTTTGGCCTGGAGCCTTTGCATTGAGGGCTATCTGAAAACGGCTGTGGCACTGAAGTTGCCTGTGAATATGGAGTTGGTGGCATGTGAAACCCGCATGTGGAGCATTCGTTTGTGTGGGATGCTCTACCAGGTTCATTCCTAGATAATGCACTCAAAGGGCACTAAGCCTAGAGTGTGAAAACTGAGTTTCCTTGAGAGCTGCTTGGAAGCCTGATGGTGTGTGAAGTTAGTGAGCCAAATGGAGTTGTTCTCCCACAAGAACCACTCGGCTGATTCTTCTTCAATATGCGCTTCACCAACATGCAGTGTTTCCTTGATTGAATTAGCTCTCACACCAATATTTGCGTCTAGAGCCTTTGCATTGAGGGCTATCTGAAAACGGCTGTGGCGCTGAAGTTGCCTGTGAATGTGGAGTTGGTGGCATGTGAAACCCGCATGTGGAACATTCTTTTTTGTGGGATGCTCTACCAAGTTCTTTCCTAGATAATGCACTCAAAGGGCACTAAGCCTAGAGTGTGAAAACTGAGTTTCCTTGAGAGCTGCTTGGAAGCCTGATGGTGTGTGAAGTTAGTGAGCCAAATGGAGTTGTTCTCCCACAAGAACCACTCAGCTGATCCTTCTTCATATGCCCTTCACCAACATGCAGTGTTTCCTTGATTGAATTAGCTCTCACACCAATATTTGCGTCTAGAGGCTTTGCATTGAGGGATATCTGAAAACGGCTGTGGCGCTGAAGTTGCCTGTGAATGTGGAGTTGGTGGCATGTGAAACCCACATGTGGAACATTCGTTTGTGTGGGATGCTCTACCAGGTTCATTCCTAGATAATGCACTCAAAGGGCACTAAGCATAGAGTGTGAAAACTGAGTTTCCTTGAGAGCTGCTTGGAAGCCTGATGGTGTGTGAAGTTAGTGAGCCAAATGGAGTTGTTGTCCCACAAGAACCACTCGGCTGATTCTTCTTCAATATGCGCTTCACCAACATGCAGTGTTTCCTTGATTGAATTACCTCTCACACCAATATTTGCGTCTAGAGCCTTTGCATTGAGGGCTGTCTGAAAATGGCTGTGGCACTGAAGTTACCTGTGAATGTGGAGTTGGTGGCATGTGAAACCCGCATGTGGAGCATTCGTTTGTGTGGGATGCTCACCAAGCTTCATTTCAGTCCTAGGCACTCAAAGGGCACTAAGCATAGAGTGTGAAAACTGAATTTCCTTGAGAGCTGCTTGGAAGCCTGATGGTGTGTGAAGTTAGTGAGCCAAATGGAGTTGTTCTCCCACAAGAACCACTCGGCTGATTCTTCTTCAATATGCGCTTCACCAACATGCAGTGTTTCCTTGATTGAATTAGCTCTCACACCAATATTTGCGTCTAGAGCCTTTGCATTGAGGGCTGTCTGAAAATGGCTGTGGCGCTGAAGTTGCCTGTGAATGTGGAGTTGGTGGCATGTGAAACCCGCATGTGGAGCATTCCTTTGTGTGGAATGCTCACCAAGCTTCATTTCAGTCCTAGGCACTCAAAGGGCATTAAGCCTAGAGTGTGAAAACTGAGTTTCCTTGAGAGCTGCTTGGAAGCCTGATGGTGTGTGAAGTTAGTGAGCCAAATGGAGTTGTTCTCCCACAAGAACCACTCGGCTGATTCTTCTTCAATATGCGCTTCACCAACATGCAGTGTTTCCTTGATTGAATTAGCTCTCACACCAATATTTGCGTCTAGAGCCTTTGCATTGAGGGCTATCTGAAAACGGCTGTGGCGCTGAAGTTGCCTGTGAATGTGGAGTTGGTGGCATGTGAAACCCGCATGTGGAGCATTCATTTGTGTGGGATGCTCTACCAGGTTCATTCCTAGATAATGCACTCAAAGGGCACTAAGCATAGAGTGTGAAAACTGAGTTTCCTTGAGAGCTGCTTGGAAGCCTGATGGTGTGTGAAGTTAGTGAGCCAAATGGAGTTGTTCTCCCACAAGAACCACTCGGCTGATCCTTCTTCAATATGCCCTTCACCAACATGCAGAGTTTCCTTGATTGAATTAGCTCTCACACCAATATTTGCGTCTAGAGCCTTTGCATTGAGGGCTGTCTGAAAATGGCTTTGGCGCTGAAGTTACCTGTGAATGTGGAGTTGGTGGCATGTGAAACCCGCATGTGGAGCATTCGTTTGTGTGGGATGCTCCACCAGGTTCATTCCTAGATAATGCACTCAAAGGGCACTAAGCATAGAGTGTGAAAACTGAGTTTCCTTGAGAGCTGCTTGGAAGCCTGATGGTGTGTGAAGTTAGTGAGCCAAATGGAGTTGTTCTCCCACAAGAACCACTCGGCTGATTCTTCTTCAATATGCGCTTCACCAACATGCAGTGTTTCCTTGATTGAATTAGCTCTCACACCAATATTTTCACCTAGAGCCTTTGCATTGAGGGCTATCTGAAAATGGCTTTGGCGCTGAAGTTGTCTGTGAATGTGGAGTTGGTGGCATGTGAAACCCGCATGTGGAGCATTCGTTTGTGTGGGATGCTCTACCAGGTTCATTCCTACATAATGCACTCAAAGGGCATTAAGCCTAGAGTGTGAAAACTGAGTTACCTTGAGAGCTGCTTGGAAGCCTGATGGTGTGTGAAGTTAGTGAGCCAAATGGAGTTGTTCTCCCACAAGAACCACTCGGCTGATCCTTCTTCATATGCCCTTCACCAACATGCAGTATTTCCTTGATTGAATTAGCTCTCACACCAATATTTGCGCCTAGAGCCTTTGCATTGAGAGCTATCTGAAAATGGCTTTGGCGCTGAAGTTGTCTGTGAATGTGGAGTTGGTGGCATGTGAAACCCGCATGTGGAGCATTGGTTTGTGTGGGATGCTCTACCAGGTTCATTCCTACATAATGCACTCAAAGGGCATTAAGCCTAGAGTGTGAAAACTGAGTTTCCTTCAGAGCTGCTTGGAACCCTGATGGTGTGTGAAGTTAGTGAGCCAAATGGAGTTGTTCTCCCACAAGAACCACTCGGCTGATTCTTCTTCAACATGCGCTTCACCAACATTCAGTGTTTCCTTGATTGAATTAGCTCTCACACCAATATTTGGGCCTGGAGCCTTTGCATTGAGGGCTACCTGAAAACGGCTTTGGTGCTGAAGTTGTCTGTGAATGTGGAGTTGGTGGCATGTGAAACCCGCATGTGGAGCATTGGTTTGTGTGATAAGCTCACCAAGCTTCATTTCAGTCCTAGGCACTCAAAGGGCACTAAGCATAGAGTGTGAAAACTGAGTTTCCTTGAGAGCTGCTTGGAAGCCTGATGGTGTGTGAAGTTAGTGAGCCAAATGGAGTTGTTCTCCCACAAGAACCACTCGGCTGATCCTTCTTCAATATGCCCTTCACCAACATGCAGTGTTTCCTTGATTGAATTAGCTCTCACACCAATATTTGCGTCTAGAGCCTTTGCATTGAAGGCTATCTGAAAACGGCTGTGGTGCTGAAGTTGCCTGTGAATGTGGAGTTGGTGGCATGTGAAACCCGCATGTGGAACATTCTTTTCTGTGGGATGCTCTACCAAGTTCATTCCTAGATAATGCACTCAAAGGGCACTAAGCATAGAGTGTGAAAACTGAGTTTCCTTGAGAGCTGCTTGGAAGCCTGATGGTGTGTGAAGTTAGTGAGCCAAATGGAGTTGTTCTCCCACAAGAACCACTCGGCTGACCCTTCTTCAATATGCCCTTCACCAACATGCAGTGTTTCCTTGATTGAATTAGCTCTCACACCAATATTTGGGCCTAGAGCCTTTGCATTGAGGGCTGTCTGAAAATGGCCCTGGCGCTGAAGTTGTCTGTGAATGTGGAGTTGGTGGCATGTGAAACCCGCATGTGGAGCATTGGTTTGAGTGGGATGCTCTACCAGGTTCATTTCAGTCCTAGGCACTCAAAGGGCATTAAGCCTAGAGTGTGAAAACTGAGTTTCCTTGAGAGCTGCTTGGAAGCCTGATGGTGTGTGAAGTTAGTGAGCCAAATGGAGTTGTTGTCCCACAAGAACCACTCGGCTGATTCTTCTTCAATATGCGCTTCACCAACATGCAGTGTTTCCTTGATTGAATTAGCTCTCACACCAATATTTGCGTCTAGAGCATTTTCATTGAGAGCTATCTGAAAATGGCTTTGGCGCTGAAGTTGTCTGTGAATGTGGAGTTGGTGGCATGTGAAACCCGCATGTGGAGCTTTGGTTTGTGTGGGATGCTCTACCAGGTTCATTCCTACATAATGCACTCAAAGGGCATTAAGCCTAGAGTGTGAAAACTGAGTTTCCTTGAGAGCTGCTTGGAAGCCTGATGGTGTGTGAAGTTAGTGAGCCAAATGGAGTTGTTCTCCACAAGAACCACTCGGCTGATTCTTCTTCAACATGCGCTTCACCAACATGCAGTGTTTCCTTGATTGAATTAGCTCTCACATCAATATTTGGGCCTGGAGCCTTTGCATTGAGGGCTACCTGAAAACGGCTTTGGTGCTGAAGTTGTCTGTGAATGTGGAGTTGGTGGCATGTGAAACCCGCATGTGGAGCATTGGTTTGTGTGATAAGCTCACCAAGCTTCATTTGAGTCCTAGGCACTGAAAGGGCACTAAGCATAGAGTGTGAAAACTGAGTTTCCTTGAGAGCTGCTTGGAAGCCTGATGGTGTGTGAAGTTAGTGAGCCAAATGGAGTTGTTCTCCCACAAGAACCACTCGGCTGATCCTTCTTCAATATGCCCTTCACCAACATGCAGTGTTTCCTTGATTGAATTAGCTCTCACACCAATATTTGCGTCTAGAGCCTTTGCATTGAGGTCTATCTGAAAACGGCTGTGGCGCTGAAGTTGCCTGTGAATGTGGAGTTGGTGGCATGTGAAACCCGCATGTGGAAAATTCTTTTCTGTGGGATGCTCTACCAAGTTCATTCCTAGATAATGCACTCAAAGGGCACTAAGCATAGAGTGTGAAAACTGAGTTTCCTTGAGAGGTGCTTGGAAGCCTGATGGTGTGTGAAGTTAGTGAGCCAAATGGAGTTGTTCTCCCACAAGAACCACTCGGCTGACCCTTCTTCAATATGCCCTTCACCAACATGCAGTGTTTCCTTGATTGAATTAGCTCTCACACCAATATTTGGGCCTAGAGCCTTTGCATTGAGGGCTGTCTGAAAATGGCCCTGGCGCTGAAGTTTTCTGTGAATGTGGAGTTGGTGGCATGTGAAACCCGCATGTGGAGCATTGGTTTGAGTGGGATGCTCTACCAGGTTCATTTCAGTCCTAGGCACTCAAAGGGCATTAGGCCTAGAGTGTGAAAACTGAGTTTCCTTGAGAGCTGCTTGGAAGCCTGATGGTGTGTGAAGTTAGTGAGCCAAATGGAGTTGTTCCCTTACAAGAACCACTCAGCTGATTCTTCTTCAATATGCGCTTCACCAACATGCAGTGTTTCCTTGATTGAATTAGCTCTCACACCAATATTTGCGTCTAGAGCATTTGCATTGAGAGCTATCTGAAAATGGCTTTGGCGCTGAAGTTGTCTGTGAATGTGGAGTTGGTGGCATGTGAAACCCGCCTGTGGAACATTCTTTTCTGTGGGATGCTCTACCAGGTTCATTCCTACATAATGCACTCAAAGGGCATTAAGCCTAGAGTGTGAAAACTGAGTTTCCTTGAGAGCTGCTTGGAAGCCTGATGGTGTGTGAAGTTAGTGAGCCAAATGGAGTTGTTCTCCCACAAGAACCACTCGGCTGATTCTTCTTCAACATGCGCTTCACCAACATGCAGTGTTTCCTTGATTGAATTAGCTCTCACACCAATATTTGCGTCTAGAGCCTTTGCATTGAGGGCTACCTGAAAATGGCTTTGGCGCTGAAGTTGTCTGTGAATGTGGAGTTGGTGGCATGTGTAACCCGCATGTGGAGCATTCGTTTGTGTGGGATGCTCTACCAGGTTCATTCCTACATAATGCACTCAAAGGGCATTAAGCCTAGAGTGTGAAAACTGAGTTACCTTGAGAGCTGCTTGGAAGCCTGATGGTGTGTGAAGTTAGTGAGCCAAATGGAGTTGTTCTCCCACAAGAACCACTCGGCTGATCCTTCTTCAATATGCCCTTCACCAACATGCAGTATTTCCTTGATTGAATTAGCTCTCACACCAATATTTGCGCCTAGAGCCTTTGCATTGAGAGCTATCTGAAAATGGCTTTGGCGCTGAAGTTGTCTGTGAATGTGGAGTTGGTGGCATGTGAAACCCGCATGTGGAGCATTGGTTTGTGTGGGATGCTCTACCAGGTTCATTCCTACATAATGCACTCAAAGGGCATTAAGCCTAGAGTGTGAAAACTGAGTTTCCTTCAGAGCTGCTTGGAACCCTGATGGTGTGTGAAGTTAGTGAGCCAAATGGAGTTGTTCTCCCACAAGAACCACTCGGCTGATTCTTCTTCAACATGCGCTTCACCAACATTCAGTGTTTCCTTGATTGAATTAGCTCTCACACCAATATTTGGGCCTGGAGCCTTTGCATTGAGGGCTACCTGAAAACGGCTTTGGTGCTGAAGTTGTCTGTGAATGTGGAGTTGGTGGCATGTGAAACCCGCATGTGGAGCATTGGTTTGTGTGATAAGCTCACCAAGCTTCATTTCAGTCCTAGGCACTCAAAGGGCACTAAGCATAGAGTGTGAAAACTGAGTTTCCTTGAGAGCTGCTTGGAAGCCTGATGGTGTGTGAAGTTAGTGAGCCAAATGGAGTTGTTCTCCCACAAGAACCACTCGGCTGATCCTTCTTCAATATGCCCTTCACCAACATGCAGTGTTTCCTTGATTGAATTAGCTCTCACACCAATATTTGGGCCTGGAGCCTTTGCATTGAGGGCTATCTGAAAACGGCTGTGGTGCTGAAGTTGCCTGTGAATGTGGAGTTGGTGGCATGTGAAACCCGCATGTGGAACATTCTTTTCTGTGGGATGCTCTACCAAGTTCATTCCTAGATAATGA
>NW_026699148.1:0-39875 GCF_030435755.1 Ochotona princeps | reverse complement strand
TCCAAGCTTCATTTCAGTCCTAGGCACTCAAAGGGCACTAAGCATAGAGTGTGAAAACTGAGTTTCCTTGAGAAGCTGCTTGGAAGCCTGATGCTGTGTGAAGTTAGTGAGCCAAATGGAGTTGTTCTCCCACAAGAACCACTCGGCTGATCCTTCTTCAATATCGCTTCACCAACATGCAGTGTTTCCTAGATTGAATTAGCTGTCACACCAATATGTGCATCTAGAGCCTTTGCCTTGAGGGCTATCTGAAAACGGCTGTGGCGCTGAAGTTGCCTGTGAATGTGGAGTTGGTGGCATGTGAAACCCGCATGTGGAGATTCGTTTGTGTGGGATGCACTACGAGGTTCATTCCTAGATAATGCACTCAAAGGGCACTAAGCATAGAGTGTGAAAACTGAGTTTCCTTGAGAGCTGCTTGGAAGCCTGATGCTGTGTGAAGTTAGTGAGCCAAATGGAGTTGTTCTCCCACAAGAACCACTCGGCTGATCCTTCTTCAATATGCCCTTCACCCACATGCAGTGTTTCCTTCATTGAATTAGCTCTCACACCAATATTTGCGTCTAGAGCCTTTGCATTGTGGGCTATCTGAAAACGGCTGTGGCGCTGAAATTGCCTGTGAATGTGGAGTTGTTGGCATGTGAAACCCGCATGTGGAGCATTCGTTTGTGTGGGATGCTTTCCAAGCTTCATTTCAGTCCTAGGCACTCAAAGGGCACTAAGCATAGAGTGTGAAAACTGAGTTTCCTTGAGAGCTGCTTGGAAGCCTGATGCTGTGTGAAGTTAGTGAGCCAAATGGAGTTGTTCTCCCACAAGAACCACTCGGCTGATCCTTGTTCAATATGCCCTTCACCAACATGCAGTGTTTCCTTGATTGAATTAGCTGTCACACCAATATTTGCGTCTACAGCCTTTGCATTGAGGGCTATCTGAAAACGGCTGTGGTGTTGAAGTTGCCTGTGACTGTGGAGTTGGTGGCATGTGAAACCCGCATGTGGAGCATTCATTTGTGTGTGATGCTATCCAAGCTTCATTTGAGTCCTAGGCACTCAAAGGGCACTAAGCATAGAGTTTGAAAACTGAGTTTCCTTGAGAGCTGCTTTGGGAAGCCTGATGGTGTGTGAAGTTAGTGAGCCAAATGGAGTTGTTCTCCCACAAGAACCACTCGGCTGATCCTGGTTCTATATGCCCTTCACCAACATGCAGTGTTTCCTTGATTGAATTAGCTCTCACACCAATATTTGCGTCTAGATCCTTTGCATTGAGGGCTATCTGAAAACGGCTGTGGCGCTGAAGTTGCCTGTGACTGTGGAGTTGGTGGCATGTGAAACCCGCATGTGGAGCATTCGTTTGTGTGGGATGCTCTACCAGGTTCATTTCAGTCCGAGGCACTCAAAGGGCACTAAGCATAGAGTGTGAAAACTGAGTTTCCTTGAGAGCTGCTGGGAAGCCTGATGCTGTGTGAAGTTAGTGAGCCAAATGGAGTTGTTCTCCCACAAGAACCACTCGGCTGATCTTTCTTCAATATGCCCTTCACCAACATGCAGTGTTTCCTTGATTGAATTAGCTCTCACACAAATATTTGCGTCTAGAGCCTTTGCATTGAGGGCTATCTGAAAACGGCTGTGGTGCTGCAGTTGCCTGTGACTGTGGAGTTGGTGGCATGTGACACCCGCATGTGGAGCATTCGTTTGTGTGAGATGCTCTACCAGGTTCATTTCAGTCCTAGGCACTCAAAGGGCACTAAGCATAGAGTGTGAAAACTGAGTTTCCTTGAGAGCTGCTTGGAAGCCTGATGGTGTGTGAAGTTAGTGAGCCAAATGGAGTTGTTCTCCCAGAAGAACCACTCGGCTGATCCTTCTTCAATATGCCCTTCACCAACATGCAGTGTTTCCTTGATTGAATTAGCTCTCACACCAATATTTGCATCTACAGCCTTTGCATTGAGGGCTATCTGAAAACGGCTGTGTGTTGAAGTTGCCTGTGACTGTGGAGTTGGTGGCATGTGAAACCCGCATGTGGAGATTCGTTTGTGTGGGATGCTCTACGAGGTTCTTTCCTAGATAATGCACTCAAAGGGCACTAAGCCTAGAGTGTGAAAACTGAGTTTCCTTGAGAGCTGCTTGGAAGCCTGATGCTGTGTGAAGTTAGTGAGCCAAATGGAGTTGTTCTCCCACAAGAACCACTCGGCTGATCCTTCTTCAATATGCCCTTCACCAACATGCAGTGTTTCCTTGATTGAATTAGCTCTCACACCAATATTTGCGTCTAGAGGTTTGCATTGAGGGCTATCTGAAAACGGCTGTGGCGCTGAAGTTGCCTGTGAATGCGGAGTTGTTGGCATGTGAAACCCGCATGTGGAGCATTCGTTTGTGTGTGATGCTTTCCAAGCTTCATTTCAGTGCTAGGCACTCAAAGGGCACTAAGCATAGTGTGTGAAAACTGAGTTTCCTTGAGAGCTGCTTGGAAGCCTGATGCAGTGTGAAGTTAGTGAGCCAAATGGAGTTGTTCTCCCCACAAGAACCACTCGGCGCTGATCCTTCTTCAATATGCCCTTCACCAACATGCAGTGTTTCCTTGATTGAATTAGCGCTCACACCAATATTTGCGTCTAGAGCGTTTGCATTGAGGGCTATCTGAAAACGGCTGTGGCGCTGAAGTTGCCTGAGAATGTGGAGTTGGTGGCATGTGAAACCCGCATGTGGAACATTCGTTTGTGTGGGATGCTCTACCAGGTTCATTCCTAGATAATGCACTCAAAGGGCACTAAGCATAGAGTGTAAAAACTGAGTTTCCTTGAGAGCTGCTTGGAAGCCTGATGGTGTGTGAAGTTAGTGAGCCAAATGGAGTTGTTCTCACACAAGAACCACTCGGGTGATCCTTCTTCGATATGCCCTTCACCAACATGCAGTGTTTCCTTGATTGAATTAGCTCTCACACCAATATGTGCATCTAGAGCCTTTGCATTGAGGGCTATCTGAAAACGGCTGTGGCGCTGAAGTTGCCTGTGAATGTGGAGTTGGTGGCATGTGAAACCCGCATGTGGAGCATTCGTTTGTGTGGGATGCTCTACCAGGTTCATTCCTAGATAATGCACTCAAAGGGCACTAAGCCTAGAGTGTGAAAACTGAGTTTCCTTGAATGCTGCTTGGAAGCCTGATGGTGTGTGAAGTTAGTGAGCCAAATGGAGTTGTTCTCCCACAAGAACCACTCGGGTGATCCTTCTTCAATATGCCCTTCACCAACATGCAGTGTTTCCTTGATTGAATTAGCTCTCACACAAATATTTGCGTCTACATCCTTTGCATTGAGGGCTATCTGAAAACGGCTGTGGCGCTGCAGTTGCCTGTGGATGTGGAGTTGGTGGCATGTGAAACCCGCATGTGGAGCATTCGTTTGTGTGGGATGCTCTACCAGGTTCATTCCTAGATAATGCACTCAAAGGGCACTAAGCATAGAGTGTGAAAACTGAGTTTCCTTGAGAGCTGCTTGGAAGCCTGATGGTGTGTGAAGTTAGTGAGCCAAATGGAGTTGTTCTCACACAAGAACCACTCGGCTGATCCTTCTTCAATATCCCCTTCACCAACATGCAGTGTTTCCTTGATTGAATTAGCTGTCACATCAATATTTGCGTCTAGATCCTTTGCATTGAGGGCTATCTGAAAACGGCTGTGGTGCTGAAGTTGCCTGTGACTGTGGAGTTGGTGGCATGTGAAACCCGCATGTGGAGATTTTTTTTTTGTGGGATGCTCTATGAGGTTCATTCCTAGATATTGCACTCAAAGGGCACTAAGCATAGAGTGTGAAAACTGAGTTTCCTTGAGAGCTGCTTGGAAGCCTGATGGTGTGTGAAGTTAGTGAGCCAAATGGAGTTGTTCTAACACAAGAACCACTCGGCTGATCCTTCTTCAATATGCCCTTCACCAACATGCAGTGTTTCATTGATTGAATTAGCTCTCACACCAATATTTGCGTCTAGAGCCTTTGCATTGAGGGCTATCTGAAAACGGCTGTGGCGCTGCAGTTGCCTGTGAATGTGGAGTTGGTGGCATGTGAAACCCGCATGTGGAGCATTCGTTTGTGTGGGATGCTCTACCAGGTTCATTCCTAGATAATGCACTCAAAGGGCACTAAGCATAGAGTGTGAAAACTGAGTTTCCTTGAGAGCTGCTTGGAAGCCTGATGCTGTGTAAAGTTAGTGAGCCAAATGGAGTTGTTCTCCCACAAGAACCACTCGGCTGATCCTTCTTCAATATGCCCTTCACCAACATGCAGTGTTTCCTTGATTGAATTAGCTCTCACACCAATATTTGCGTCTAGAGCCTTTGCATTGAGGGCTATCTGAAAACGGCTGTGGCGCTTAAGTTGCCTGTGACTGTGGAGTTGGTGGCATGTGAAACCCGCATGTGGAGCATTCGTTTGTGTGGGATGCTCTACCAGGTTCATTTCAGTCCTAGGTACTCAAAGGGCACTAAGCATAGAGTGTGAAAACTGAGTTTCCTTGAGAGCTGCTTGGAAGCCTGATGGTGTGTGAAGTTAGTGAGCCAAATGGAGTTGTTCTCCCACAAGAACCACTCGGCTGATCCTTCTTCAATATGCCCTTCACCAACATGCAGTGTTTCCTTGATTGAATTAGCTCTCACACCAATATTTGCGTCTAGATCCTTTGCATTGAGGGCTATCTGAAAACGGCTGTGGCGCTGAAGTTGCCTGTGACTGTGGAGTTGGTGGCATGTGAAACCCGCATGTGGAGCATTGGTTTGTGTGGGATCCTCTACCAGGTTCATTCCTAGATAATGCACTCAAAGGGCACTAAGCATAGAGTGTGAAAACTGAGTTTCCTTGAGAGCTGCTTGGAAGCCTGATGGTGTGTGAAGTTAGTGAGCCAAATGGAGTTGTTCTCCCACAAGAACCACTCGGCTGATCCTTCTTCAATATGCCCTTCACCAACATGCAGTGTTTCCTTGATTGAATTAGCTCTCACACCAATGTTTGCATCTACAGCCTTTGCATTGAGGGCTATCTGAAAACGGCTGTGGCGCTGAAGTTGCCTGTGACTGTGGAGTTGTTGGCATGTGAAACCCGCATGTGGAGCATTCGTTTGTGTGGGATGCTCTACCAGGTTCATTCCTAGATAATGCACTCAAAGGGCACAAAGCATAGAGTGTGAAAACTGAGTTTCCTTGAGAGCTGCTTGGAAGCCTGATGGTGTGTGAAGTTAGTGAGCCAAATGGAGTTGTTCTCCCACAAGAACCACTCGCCTGATCCTTCTTCAATATGCCGTTCACCAACATGCAGTGTTTCCTTGATTGAATTAGCTCTCACACCAATATTTGCGTCTAGAGCCTTTGTATTGAGAGCTATCTGAAAACGGCTGTGGCGCTGAAGTTGCCTGAGAATGTGGAGTTGTTGGCATGTGAAACCCGCATGTGGAGCATTCGTTTGTGTGGGATGGTCTACCAGGTTCATTCCTAGATAATGCTCTGAAAGGGCACAAAGCATAGAGTGTGAAAACTGAGTTTCCTTGAGAGCTGCTTGGAAGCCTGATGGTGTGTGAAGTCAGTGAGCCAAATGGAGTTGTTCTCCCACAAGAACCACTCGGCTGATCATTCTTCAATATGCCCTTCACCAACATGCAGTGTTTCCTTGATTGAATTAGCTCTCACACCAATATTTGCGTCTAGATCCTTTGCATTGAGGGCTATCTGAAAACGGCTGTGGTGCTGAAGTTGCCTGTGACTGTGGAGTTGGTGGCATGTGAAACCCGCATGTGGAGCATTCGTTTGTGTGGGATGCTCTACCAGGTTCATTCCTAGATAATGCACTCAAAGGGCACTAAGCATAGAGTGTGAAAACTGAGTTTCCTTGAGAGCTGCTTGGAAGCCTGATGGTGTGTGAAGTTAGTGAGCCAAATGGAGTTGTTCTCCCACAAGAACCACTCGGCTGATCCTTCTTCAATATGCCCTTCACCAACATGCAGTGTTTCCTTGATTGAATTAGCTCTCACACCAATATTTGCGTCTAGAGCGTTTGCATTGAGGGCAATCTGAAAACGGCTGTGGCGCTTAAGTTGCCTGTGAATGTGGAGTTGGCGGCATGTGAAACCCGCATGTGGAGCATTCGTTTGTGTGTGATGCTCAACAAGCTTCATTTCAGTGCTAGGCACTCAAAGGGCACTAAGCATAGAGTGTGAAAACTGAGTTTCCTTGAGAGCTGCTTGGAAGCCTGATGCTGTGTGAAGTTAGTGAGCCAAATGGAGTTGTTCTCCCACAAGAACCACTCGGCTGATCCTTCTTCAATATGCCCTTCACCAACATGCAGTGTTTCCTTGATTGAATTAGCGCTCACACCAATATTTGCGTCTAGAGCCTTTGCATTGAGGGCTATCTGAAAACGGCTGTGGTGCTGAAGTTGCCTGTGACTGTGGAGTTGTTGGCATGTGAAACCCGCATGTGGAGATTTTTTTTTGTGGGATGCTCTACGAGGTTCATTCCTAGATATTGCACTCAAAGGGCACTAAGCATAGAGTGTGAAAACTGAGTTTCCTTGAGAGCTGCTTGGAAGCCTGATGCTGTGTAAAGTTAGTGAGCCAAATGGAGTTGTTCTCCCACAAGAACCACTCGGCTGATCCTTCTTCAATATGCCCTGCACCAACATGCAGTGTTTCCTTGATTGAATTAGCTCTCACACCAATATTTGCGTCTAGAGCCTTTGCATTGAGGGCTATCTGAAAACGGCTGTGGTGCTGAAGTTGCCTGTGACTGTGGAGTTGTTGGCATGTGAAACCCGCATGTGGAGATTTTTTTTTGTGGGATGCTCTACCAGGTTCATTCCTAGATATTGCACTCAAAGGGCACTAAGCATAGAGTGTGAAAACTGAGTTTCCTTGAGAGCTGCTTGGAAGCCTGATGGTGTGTAAAGTTAGTGAGCCAAATGGAGTTGTTCTCCCACAAGAACCACTCGGCTGATCCTTCTTCAATATGCCCTTCACCAACATGCAGTGTTTCCTTGATTGAATTAGCTCTCACACCAATATTTGCGTCTAGAGCCTTTGCATTGAGGGCTATCTGAAAACGGCTGTGGCGCTGAAGTTGCCTGTGACTGTGGAGTTGGTGGCATGTGAAACCCGCATGTGGAGCATTCGTTTGTGTGGGATGCTCTACCAGGTTCATTTCAGTCCTAGGTACTCAAAGGGCACTAAGCATAGAGTGTGAAAACTGAGTTTCCTTGAGAGCTGCTTGGAAGCCTGATGGTGTGTGAAGTTAGTGAGCCAAATGGAGTTGTTCTCCCACAAGAACCACTCGGCTGATCCTTCTTCAATATGCCCTTCACCAACATGCAGTGTTTCCTTGATTGAATTAGCTCTCACACCAATATTTGCGTCTAGATCCTTTGCATTGAGGGCTATCTGAAAACGGCTGTGGCGCTGAAGTTGCCTGTGACTGTGGAGTTGGTGGCATGTGAAACCCGCATGTGGAGCATTCGTTTGTGTGGGATGCTCTACCAGGTTCATTCCTAGATAATGCACTCAAAGGGCACTAAGCATAGAGTGTGAAATCTGAGTTTCCTTGAGAGCTGCTTGGAAGCCTGATGCTGTGTGAAGTTAGTGAGCCAAATGGAGTTGTTCTCCCACAAGAACCACTCGGCTGATCCTTCTTCAATATGCCCTTCACCAACATGCAGTGTTTCCTTGATTGAATTAGCTCTCACACCAATATTTGCGTCTAGAGCGTTTGCATTGAGGGCTATCTGAAAACGGCTGTGGCGCTGAAATTGCCTGTGAATGTGGAGTTGGTGGCATGTGAAACCCGCATGTGGAGCATTCGTTTGTGTGGGATGCTCTACCAGGTTCTTTTCAGTCCTAGGCACTCAAAGGGCACTAAGCATAGAGTGTGAAAACTGAGTTTCCTTGAGAGCTGCTTGGAAGCCTGATGCTGTGTGAAGTTAGTGAGCCAAATGGAGTTGTTCTCCCACAAGAACCACTCGGCTGATCCTTGTTCAATATGCCCTTCACCAACATGCAGTGTTTCCTTGATTGAATTAGCTCTCACACCAATATTTGCATCTACAGCCTTTGTATTGAGGTCTATCTGAAAACGGCTTTGGCGCTGAAGTTGCCTGTGACTGTGGAGTTGGTGGCATGTGAAACCCGCATGTGGAGCATTCGTTTGTGTGGGATCCTCTACCAGGTTCATTCCTAGATAATGCACTCAAAGGGCACTAAGCATAGAGTGTGAAAACTAAGTTTCCTTGAGAGCTGCTTGGAAGCCTGATGGTGTGTGAAGTTAGTGAGCCAAATGGAGTTGTTCTCCCACAAGAACCACTCGGCTGATCCTTCTTCAATATGCCCTTCACCAACATGCAGTGTTTCCTTGATTGAATTAGCTGTCACACCAATATTTGCATCTACAGCCTTTGCATTGAGGGCTATCTGAAAATGGCTGTGGCGCTGAAGTTTCCTGAGAATGTGGAGTTGTTGGCATGTGAAACCCGCATGTGGAGCATTCGTTTGTGTGGGATGCTCTACCAGGTTCATTCCTAGATAATGCACTCAAAGGGCACAAAGCATAGAGTGTGAAAACTGAGTTTCCTTGAGAGCTGCTTCGAAGCTTGATGCTGTGTGAAGTTAGTGAGCCAAATGGAGTTGTTCTCCCACAAGAACCACTCGGCTGATCCTTGTTCAATATGCCCTTCACCAACATGCAGTGTTTCCTTGATTGAATTAGCTGTCACACCAATATTTGCGTCTAGAGCCTTTGCATTGAGGGCTATCTGAAAACGGCTGTGGTGCTGAAGTTGCCTGTGAATGTGGAGTTGTTGGCATGTGAAACCCGCATGTGGAGCATTCGTTTGTGTGGGATGCTCTACCAGGTTCATTTCAGTCCAAGGCACTCAAAGGGCACTAAGCATAGAGTGTGAAAACTGAGTTTCCTTGAGAGCTGCTTGGAAGCCTGATGGTGTGTGAAGCTAGTGAGCCAAATGGAGTTGTTCTCACACAAGAACCACTCGGCTGATCCTTCTTCAATATTACCTTCACCAACATGCAGTGTTTCCTTGATTGAATTAGCTCTCAAACAAATATTTGCGTCCAGATCCTTTGCATTGAGGGCTATCTGAAAACGGCTGTGGCGCTGCAGTTGCCTGTGAATGTGGAGTTGGTGGCATGTGAAACCCGCATGTGGAGCATTCGTTTGTGTGAGATGCTCTAGCAGGTTCATTTCAGTCCTAGGCACTCAAAGGGCACTAAGCATAGAGTGTGAAAACTGAGTTTCCTTGAGAGCTTCTTGGAAGCCTGATGGTGTGTGAAGTTAGTGAGCCAAATGGAGTTGTTCTCCCACAAGAACCACTCGGCTGATCCTTCTTCAATATCCCCTTCACCAACATGCAGTGTTTCCTTGATTGAATTAGCTGTCACATCAATATTTGCGTCTAGATCCTTTGCATTGAGGGCTATCTGAAAACGGCTGTGGTGCTGAAGTTGCCTGTGGCTGTGGAGTTGGTGGCATGTGAAACCCGCATGTGGAGATTCGTTTGTGTGGGATGCTCTACGAGGTTCATTCCTAGATAATGCACTCAAAGGGCACTAAGCATAGAGTGTGAAAACTGAGTTTCCTTGAGAGCTGCTTGGAAGCCTGATGGTGTGTGAAGTTAGTGAGCCAAATGGAGTTGTTCTCCCAGAAGAACCACTCGGCTGATCCTTCTTCAATATGCCCTTCACCAACATGCAGTGTTTCCTTGATTGAATTAGCTGTCACACCAATATTTGCATCTACAACCTTTGCATTGAGGTCTATCTCAAAACGGCTGTGGCGCTGAAGTTGCCTGTGACTGTGGAGTTGGTGGCATGTGAAACCCTCATGTGGAGCATTCGTTTGTGTGGGATGGTCCACCAGGTTCATTTCAGTCCTAGGCACTCAAAGGGCACTAAGCATAGAGTGTGAAAACTGAGTTTCCTTGAGAGCTGCTTGGAAGCCTGATGGTGTGTGAAGTTAGTGAGCCAAATGGAGTTGTTCTCCCACAAGAACCACTCGGCTGATCCTTCTTCAATATCCCCTTCACCAACATGCAGTGTTTCCTTGATTGAATTAGCTGTCACATCAATATTTGCGTCTAGAGCCTTTGCATTGAGGGCTATCTGAAAACGGCTGTGCTGCTGATGTTGCCTGTAACTGTGTAGTTGGTGGCATGTGAAACCCGCATGTGGAGATTCTTTTTTGTGGGATGCTCTACGACGTTCATTCCTAGATAATGCACTCAAAGGGCACTAAGCATAGAGTGTGAAAACTGAGTTTCCTTGAGAGCTGCTTGGAAGCCTGATGGTGTGTGAAGTTAGTGAGCCAAATGGAGTTGTTCTCCCACAAGAACCACTCGGCTGATCCTTCTTCAATATGCCCTTCACCAACATGCAGTGTTTCCTTGATTGAATTAGCTCTCACACCAATATTTGCATCTACAGCCTTTGCATTGAGGGCTATCTGAAAACGGCTGTGGCGCTGAAGTTGCCTGTGACTGTGGAGTTGGTGGCATGTGAAACCCGCATGTGGAGCATTCGTTTGTGTGGGATGCTCTACCAGGTTCATTCCTAGATAATGCACTCAAAGGGCACAAAGCATAGAGTGTGAAAACTGAGTTTCCTTGAGAGCTGCTTGGAAGCCTGATGGTGTGTGAAGTTAGTGAGCCAAATGGAGTTGTTCTCCCACAAGAACCACTGGCCTGATCCTTCTTCAATATGCCGTTCACCAACATGCAGTGTTTCCTTGATTGAATTAGCTCTCACACCAATATTTGCGTCTAGAGCCTTTGTATTGAGAGTTATCTGAAAACGGCTGTGGCGCTGCAGTTGCCTGAGAATGTGGAGTTGTTGGCATGTGAAACCCGCATGTGGAGCATTCGTTTGTGTGGGATGCTCTACCAGGTTCATTCCTAGATAATGCACTGAAAGGGCACAAAGCATAGAGTGTGAAAACTGAGTTTCCTTGAGAGCTGCTTGGAAGCCTGATGGTGTGTGAAGTCAGTGAGCCAAATGGAGTTGTTCTCCCACAAGAACCACTCGGCTGATCATTCTTCAATATGCCCTTCACCAACATGCAGTGTTTCCTTGATTGAATTAGCTCTCACACCAATATTTGCGTCTAGATCCTTTGCATTGAGGGCTATCTGAAAACGGCTGTGGTGCTGAAGTTGCCTGTGACTGTGGAGTTGGTGGCATGTGAAACCCGCATGTGGAGCATTCGTTTGTGTGGGATGCTCTACGAGGTTCATTCCTAGATAATGCACTCAAAGGGCACTAAGCATAGAGTGTGAAAACTGAGTTTCCTTGAGAGCTGCTTGGAAGCCTGATGGTGTGTGAAGTTAGTGAGCCAAATGGAGTTGTTCTCCCACAAGAACCACTCGGCTGATCCTTCTTCAATATGCCCTTCACCAACATGCAGTATTTCCTTGATTGAATTAGCTCTCACACCAATATTTGCGTCTAGAGCGTTTGCATTGAGGGCTATCTGAAAACGGCTGTGGCGCTTAAGTTGCCTGTGAATGTGGAGTTGGCGGCATGTGAAACCCGCATGTGGAGCATTCGTTTGTGTGTGATGCTCAACAAGCTTCATTTCAGTGCTAGGCACTCAAAGGGCACTAAGCATAGAGTGTGAAAACTGAGTTTCCTTGAGAGCTGCTTGGAAGCCTGATGCTGTGTGAAGTTAGTGAGCCAAATGGAGTTGTTCTCCCACAAGAACCACTCGGCTGATCCTTCTTCAATATGCCCTTCACCAACATGCAGTGTTTCCTTGATTGAATTAGCGCTCACACCAATATTTGCGTCTAGAGCCTTTGCATTGAGGGCTATCTGAAAACGGCTGTGGTGCTGAAGTTGCCTGTGACTGTGGAGTTGGTGGCATGTGAAACCCGCATGTGGAGATTTTTTTTTGTGGGATGCTCTACGAGGTTCATTCCTAGATATTGCACTCAAAGGGCACTAAGCATAGAGTGTGAAAACTGAGTTTCCTTGAGAGCTGCTTGGAAGCCTGATGCTGTGTAAAGTTAGTGAGCCAAATGGAGTTGTTCTCCCACAAGAACCACTCGGCTGATCCTTCTTCAATATGCCCTTCACCAACATGCAGTGTTTCCTTGATTGAATTAGCTCTCACACCAATATTTGCGTCTAGAGCCTTTGCATTGAGGGCTATCTGAAAACGGCTGTGGCGCTTAAGTTGCCTGTGACTGTGGAGTTGTTGGCATGTGAAACCCGCATGTGGAGCATTCGTTTGTGTGGGATGCTCTACCAGGTTCATTCCTAGATAATGCACTCAAAGGGCACTAAGCATAGAGTGTGAAAACTGAGTTTCCTTGAGAGCTGCTTGGAAGTCTGATGCTGTGTGAAGTTAGTGAGCCAAATGGAGTTGTTCTCCCACAAGAACCACTTGGCTGATCCTTCTTCAATATGCCCTGCACCAACATGCAGTGTTTCCTTGATTGAATTAGCTCTCACACCAATATTTGCGTCTAGATCCTTTGCATTGAGGGCTATCTGAAAATGGCTGTGGCGCTGAAGTTGCCTGTGACTGTGGAGTTGGTGGCATGTGAAACCCGCATGTGGAGCATTGGTTTGTGTGGGATCCTCTACCAGGTTCATTCCTAGATAATGCACTGAAAGGGCACAAAGCATAGAGTGTGAAAACTGAGTTTCCTTGAGAGCTGCTTGGAAGCCTGATGGTGTGTGAAGTCAGTGAGCCAAATGGAGTTGTTCTCCCACAAGAACCACTCGGCTGATCCTTCTTCAATATGCCCTTCACCAACATGCAGTATTTCCTTGATTGAATTAGCTCTCACACCAATATTTGCGTCTAGAGCCTTTGCATTGAGGGCTATCTGAAAACGGCTGTGGCGCTTAAGTTGCCTGTGAATGTGGAGTTGGCGGCATGTGAAACCCGCATGTGGAGCATTCGTTTGTGTGTGATGCTCAACAAGCTTCATTTCAGTGCTAGGCACTCAAAGGGCACTAAGCATAGAGTGTGAAAACTGAGTTTCCTTGAGAGCTGCTTGGAAGCCTGATGGTGTGTGAAGTTAGTGAGCCAAATGGAGTTGTTCTCCCACAAGAACCACTCGGCTGATCCTTCTTCAATATGCCCTTCACCAACATGCAGTGTTTCCTTGATTGAATTAGCGCTCACACCAATATTTGCGTCTAGAGCGTTTGCATTGAGGGCTATCTGAAAACGGCTTTGGCGCTGAAATTGCCTGTGAATGTGGAGTTGGTGGCATGTGAAACCCGCATGTGGAGCATTCGTTTGTGTGGGATCCTCTACCAGGTTCATTCCTAGATAATGCACTCAACGGGGACTAAGCATAGAGTGTGAAAACTAAGTTTCCTTGAGAGCTGCTTGGAAGCCTGATGGTGTGTGAAGTTAGTGAGCCAAATGGAGTTGTTCTCCCACAAGAACCACTCGGCTGATCCTTCTTCAATATGCCATTCACCAACATGCAGTGTTTCCTTGATTGAATTAGCTGTCACACCAATATTTGCATCTACAGCCTTTGCATTGAAGGCTATCTGAAAATGGCTGTGGCGCTGAAGTTTCCTGAGAATGTGGAGTTGTTGGCATGTGAAACCCGCATGTGGAGCATTCGTTTGTGTGGGATGCTCTACCAGGTTCATTCCTAGATAATGCACTCAAAGGGCACAAAGCATAGAGTGTGAAAACTGAGTTTCCTTGAGAGCTGCTTGGAAGCCTGATGGTGTGTGAAGTTAGTGAGCCAAATGGAGTTGTTCTCCCACAAGAACCACTCGGCTGATCATTCTTCAATATGCCCTTCACCAACATGCAGTGTTTCCTTGATTGAATTAGCTCTCACACCAATATTTGCGTCTAGATCCTTTGCATTGAGGGCTATCTGAAAACGGCTGTGGCGCTTAAGTTGCCTGTGAATGTGGAGTTGTTGGCATGTGAAACCCGCATGTGGAGCATTCGTTTCTGTGGGATGCTTTCCAAGCTTCATTTCAGTGCTAGGCACTCATATGGCACTAAGCATAGAGTGTGAAAACTGAGTTTCCTTGAGAGCTGCTTGGAAGCCTGATGCTGTGTGAAGTTAGTGAGCCAAATGGAGTTGTTCTCCCACAAGAACCACTCGGCTGATCCTTCTTCAATATGCCCTTCACCAACATGCAGTGTTTCCTTGATTGAATTAGCGCTCACACCAATATTTGCGTCTAGAGCCTTTGCATTGAGGGCTATCTGAAAACGGCTGTGGTGCTGAAGTTGCCTGTGACTGTGGAGTTGTTGGCATGTGAAACCCGCATGTGGAGATTTTTTTTTGTGGGATGCTCTACGAGGTTCATTCCTAGATATTGCACTCAAAGGGCACTAAGCATAGAGTGTGAAAACTGAGTTTCCTTGAGAGCTGCTTGGAAGCCTGATGGTGTGTGAAGTCAGTGAGCCAAATGGAGTTGTTCTCCCACAAGAACCACTCGGCTGATCCTTCTTCAATATGCCCTTCACCAACATGCAGTATTTCCTTGATTGAATTAGCTCTCACACCAATATTTGCGTCTAGAGCGTTTGCATTGAGGGCTATCTGAAAACGGCTGTGGCGCTTAAGTTGCCTGTGAATGTGGAGTTGGCGGCATGTGAAACCCGCATGTGGAGCATTCGTTTGTGTGTGATGCTCAACAAGCTTCATTTCAGTGCTAGGCACTCAAAGGGCACTAAGCATAGAGTGTGAAAACTGAGTTTCCTTGAGAGCTGCTTGGAAGCCTGATGGTGTGTGAAGTTAGTGAGCCAAATGGAGTTGTTCTCCCACAAGAACCACTCGGCTGATCCTTCTTCAATATGCCCTTCACCAACATGCAGTGTTTCCTTGATTGAATTAGCGCTCACACCAATATTTGCGTCTAGAGCGTTTGCATTGAGGGCTATCTGAAAACGGCTGTGGCGCTGAAATTGCCTGTGAATGTGGAGTTGGTGGCATGTGAAACCCGCATGTGGAGCATTCGTTTGTGTGGGATGCTTTCCAAGCTTCATTTCAGTCCTAGGCACTCAAAGGGCACTAAGCATAGAGTTTGAAAACTGAGTTTCCTTGAGAGCTGCTGGGAAGCCTGATGCTGTGTGAAGTTAGTGAGCCAAATGGAGTTGTTCTCCCACAAGAACCACTCGGCTGATCCTTGTTCAATATGCCCTTCACCAACATGCAGTGTTTCCTTGATTGAATTAGCTCTCACACCAATATTTGCATCTACAGCCTTTGCATTGAGGTCTATCTGAAAACGGCTGTGGCGCTGAAGTTGCCTGTGACTGTGGAGTTGGTGGCATGTGAAACCCGCATGTGGAGCATTCGTTTGTGTGGGATCCTCTACCAGGTTCATTCCTAGATAATGCACTCAAAGGGCACTAAGCATAGAGTGTGAAAACTAAGTTTCCTTGAGAGCTGCTTGGAAGCCTGATGGTGTGTGAAGTTAGTGAGCCAAATGGAGTTGTTCTCACACAAGAACCACTCGGCTGATCCTTCTTCAATATGCCCTTCACCAACATGCAGTGTTTCCTTGATTGAATTAGCTGTCACACCAATATTTGCATCTACAGCCTTTGCATTGAGGGCTATCTGAAAATGGCTGTGGCGCTGAAGTTTCCTGAGAATGTGGAGTTGTTGGCATGTGAAACCCGCATGTGGAGCATTCGTTTGTGTGGGATGCTCTACCAGGTTCATTCCTAGATAATGCACTCAAAGGGCACAAAGCATAGAGTGTGAAAACTGAGTTTCCTTGAGAGCTGCTTGGAAGCCTGATGGTGTGTGAAGTTAGTGAGCCTAATGGAGTTGTTCTCCCACAAGAACCACTCGGCTGATCATTCTTCAATATGCCCTTCACCAACATGCAGTGTTTCCTTGATTGAATTAGCTCTCACACCAATTTTTGCGTCTAGATCCTTTGCATTGAGGGCTATCTGAAAACGGCTGTGGCGCTTAAGTTGCCTGTGAATGTGGAGTTGTTGGCATGTGAAACCCGCATGTGGAGCATTCGTTTCTGTGGGATGCTTTCCAAGCTTCATTTCAGTGCTAGGCACTCATATGGCACTAAGCATAGAGTGTGAAAACTGAGTTTCCTTGAGAGCTGCTTGGAAGCCTGATGCTGTGTGAAGTTAGTGAGCCAAATGGAGTTGTTCTCCCACAAGAACCACTCGGCTGATCCTTCTTCAATATGCCCTTCACCAACATGCAGTGTTTCCTTGATTGAATTAGCGCTCACACCAATATTTGCGTCTAGAGCCTTTGCATTGAGGGCTATCTGAAAACGGCTGTGGTGCTGAAGTTGCCTGTGACTGTGGAGTTGGTGGCATGTGAAACCCGCATGTGGAGATTTTTTTTTGTGGGATGCTCTACGAGGTTCATTCCTAGATATTGTACTCAAAGGGCACTAAGCATAGAGTGTGAAAACTGAGTTTCCTTGAGAGCTGCTTGGAAGCCTGATGCTGTGTAAAGTTAGTGAGCCAAATGGAGTTGTTCTCCCAAAAGAACCACTCGGCTGATCCTTCTTCAATATGCCCTTCACCAACATGCAGTGTTTCCTTGATTGAATTAGCTCTCACACCAATATTTGCGTCTACAGCCTTTGCATTGAGGGCTATCTGAAAACGACTGTGGTGTTGAAGTTGCCTGTGACTGTGGAGTTGGTGGCATGTGAAACCCGCATGTGGAGCATTCATTTGTGTGGGATGCTATCCAAGCTTCATTTGAATCCTAGGCACTCAAAGGGCACTAAGCATAGAGTTTGAAAACTGAGTTTCCTTGAGAGCTGCTTCGAAGCTTGATGCTGTGTGAAGTTAGTGAGCCAAATGGAGTTGTTCTCCCACAAGAACCACTCGGCTGATCCTTGTTCAATATGCCCTTCACCAACATGCAGTGTTTCCTTGATTGAATTAGCTGTCACACCAATATTTGCGTCTAGAGCCTTTGCATTGAGGGCTATCTGAAAACGGAACGGCTGTGGTGCTGAAGTTGCCTGTGAATGTGGAGTTGGTGGCATGTGAAACCCGCATGTGGAGCATTCGTTTGTGTGGGATGCTCTACCAGGTTCATTTCAGTCCAAGGCACTCAAAGGGCACTAAGCATAGAGTGTGAAAACTGAGTTTCCTTGAGAGCTGCTTGGAAGCCTGATGGTGTGTGAAGCTAGTGAGCCAAATGGAGTTGTTCTCACACAAGAACCACTCGGCTGATCCTTCTTCAATATGCCCTTCACCAACATGCAGTGTTTCCTTGATTGAATTAGCTCTCAAACAAATATTTGCGTCCAGATCCTTTGCATTGAGGGCTATCTGAAAACGGCTGTGGCGCTGCAGTTGCCTGTGAATGTGGAGTTGGTGGCATGTGAAACCCGCATGTGGAGCATTCGTTTGTGTGAGATGCTCTACCAGGTTCATTTCAGTCCTAGGCACTCAAAGGGCACTAAGCATAGAGTGTGAAAACTGAGTTTCCTTGAGAGCTGCTTGGAAGCCTGATGGTGTGTGAAGTTAGTGAGCCAAATGGAGTTGTTCTCCCACAAGAACCACTCGGCTGATCCTTCTTCAATATCCCCTTCACCAACATGCAGTGTATCCTTGATTGAATTAGCTGTCACATCAATATTTGCGTCTAGATCCTTTGCATTGAGGGCTATCTGAAAACGGCTGTGGTGCTGAAGTTGCCTGTGGCTGTGGAGTTGGTGGCATGTGAAACCCGCATGTGGAGATTCGTTTGTGTGGGATGCTCTACGAGGTTCATTCCTAGATAATGCACTCAAAGGGCACTAAGCATAGAGTGTGAAAACTGAGTTTCCTTGAGAGCTGCTTGGAAGCCTGATGCTGTGTGAAGTTAGTGAGCCAAATGGAGTTGTTCTCCCACAAGAACCACTCGGCTGATCCTTCTTCAATATGCCCTTCACCAACATGCAGTGTTTCCTTGATTGAATTAGCGCTCACACCAATATTTGCGTCTAGAGCCTTTGCATTGAGGGCTATCTGAAAACGGCTGTGGTGCTGAAGTTGCCTGTGACTGTGGAGTTGTTGGCATGTGAAACCCGCATGTGGAGATTTTTTTTTGTGGGATGCTCTACCAGGTTCATTCCTAGATATTGCACTCAAAGGCACTAAGCATAGAGTGTGAAAACTGAGTTTCCTTGAGAGCTGCTTGGAAGCCTGATGCTGTGTAAAGTTAGTGAGCCAAATGGAGTTGTTCTCCCACAAGAACCACTCTGCTGATCCTTCTTCAATATGCCCTTCACCAACATGCAGTGTTTTCTTGATTGAATTAGCTCTCACACCAATATTTGCGTCTAGATCCTTTGCATTGAGGGCTATCTGAAAACGGCTGTGGCGCTTAAGTTGCCTGTGAATGTGGAGTTGTTGGCATGTGAAACCCGCATGTGGAGCATTCGTTTGTGTGGGATGCTTTCCAAGCTTCATTTCAGTGCTAGGCACTCAAATGGCACTAAGCATAGAGTGTGAAAACTGAGTTTCCTTGAGAGCTGCTTGGAAGCCTGATGCTGTGTGAAGTTAGTGAGCCAAATGGAGTTGTTCTCCCACAAGAACCACTCGGCTGATCCTTCTTCAATATGCCCTTCACCAACATGCAGTGTTTCCTTGATTGAATTAGCGCTCACACCAATATTTGCGTCTAGAGCCTTTGCATTGAGGGCTATCTGAAAACGGCTGTGGTGTTGAAGTTGCCTGTGACTGTGGAGTTGTTGGCATGTGAAACCCGCATGTGGAGATTTTTTTTTGTGGGATGCTCTACGAGGTTCATTCCCAGATATTGTACTCAAAGGGCACTAAGCATAGAGTTTGAAAACTGAGTTTCCTTGAGAGCTGCTTGGAAGCCTGATGGTGTGTGAAGTTAGTGAGCCAAATGGAGTTGTTCTCCCACAAGAACCACTCGGCTGATCCTTCTTCAATATGCCCTTCACCAACATGCAGTGTTTCCTTGATTGAATTAGCTCTCACACCAATATTTGCGTCTAGAGCCTTTGCATTGAGGGCTATCTGAATACGGCTGTGGTGTTGAAGTTGCCTGTGACTGTGGAGTTGGTGGCATGTGAAACCCGCATGTGGAGCATTCGTTTGTGTGGGATGCTATCCAAGATTCATTTCAGTCCTAGGCACTCAAAGGGCACTAAGCATAGAGTTTGAAAACTGAGTTTCCTTGAGAGCTGCTTGGAAGCCTGATGTTGTGTGAAGTTAGTGAGCCAAATGGAGTTGTTCTCCCACAAGAACCACTCGGCTGATCCTTCTTCAATATGCCCTTCACCAACATGCAGTGTTTCATTGATTGAATTAGCTGTCACACCAATATTTGCGTCTAGAGCCTTTGCATTGAAGGCTATCTGAAAACGGCTGTGGTGCTGAAGTTGCCTGTGACTGTGGAGTTGGTGGCATGTGAAACCCGCATGTGGAGCATTCGTTTGTGTGGGATGCTCTACCAGGTTCATTTCAGTCCTAGGCACTCAAAGGGCACTAAGCCTAGAGTGTGAAAACTGAGTTTCCTTGAGAGCTGCTTGGAAGCCTGATGGTGTGTGAAGTTAGTGAGCCAAATGGAGTTGTTCTCACACAAGAACCACTCGGCTGATCCTTCTTCAATATGCCCTTCACCAACATGCAGTGTTTCCTTGATTGAATTAGCTCTCAAACAAATATTTGCGTCTAGAGCCTTTGCATTGAGGGCTATCTGAAAACGGCTGTGGCGCTGCAGCTGCCTGTGAATGTGGAGTTGGTGGCATGTGAAACCCGCATGTGGAGCATTCGTTTGTGTGAGATGCTCTACCAGGTTCATTTCAGTCCTAGGCACTCAAATTGCACTAAGCATAGAGTGTGAAAACTGAGTTTCCTTGAGAGCTGCTTGGAAGCCTGATGGTGTGTGAAGTTAGTGAGCCAAATGGAGTTGTTCTCCCACAAGAACCACTCGGCTGATCCTTCTTCAATATGCCCTTCACCAACATGCAGTGTTTCCTTGATTGAATTAGCTCTCACACCAATATTTGCGTCTAGAGCCTTTGCATTGAGGGCTATCTGAAAACGGCTGTGTTGTTGAAGTTGCCTGTGACTGTGGAGTTGGTGGCATGTGAAACCCGCATGTGGAGCATTCGTTTGTGTGGGATGCTTTCCAAGCTACATTTCAGTCCTAGGCACTCAAAGGGCACTAAGCATAGAGTGTGAAAACTGAGTTTCCTTGAGAGCTGCTTGGAAGCCTGATGGTGTGTGAAGTTAGTGAGCCAAATGGAGTTGTTCTCCCACAAGAACCACTCGGCTGATCCTTCTTCAATATGCCCTTCACCAACATGCAGTGTTTCATTGATTGAATTAGCTCTCACACCAATATTTGCGTCTAGAGCCTTTGCATTGAGGGCTATCTGAAAACGGCTTTGGCGCTGAAGTTGCCTGAGAATGTGGAGTTGGTGGCATGTGAAACCCGCATGTGGAGCATTCGTTTGTGTGGGATGCTTTCCAAGCTTCATTTCAGTCCTAGGCACTCAAAGGGCACTAAGCATAGAGTGTGAAAACTGAGTTTCCTTGAGAGCTGCTTGGAAGCCTGATGGTGTGTGAAGTTAGTGAGCCAAATGGAGTTGTTCTCACACAAGAACCACTCGGCTGATCCTTCTTCAATATGCCCTTCACCAACATGCAGTGTTTCCTTGACTGAATTAGCTGTCACACCAATATTTGCGTCTAGAGCCTTTGCATTGAGGGCTATCTGAAAACGGCTGTGTCGCTGAAGTTGCCTGAGAATGTGGAGTTGTTGGCATGTGAAACCCGCATGTGGAGCATTCGTTTGTGTGGGATGCTTTCCAAGCATCATTTCAGTCCTAGGCACTCAAAGTTCACTAAGCATAGAGTGTGAAAACTGAGTTTCCTTGAGAGCTGCTTGGAAGCCTGATGGTGTGTGAAGTTAGTGAGCCAAATGGAGTTGTTCTCACACAAGAACCACTCGGCTGATCCTTCTTCAATATGCCCTTCACCAACATGCAGTGTTTCCTTGATTGAATTAGCTCTCACACAAATATTTGTGTCTAGAGCCTTTGCATTGAGGGCTATCTGAAAACGGCTGTGGCGCTGAAGTTGCCTGTGAATGTGGAGTTGGTGGCATGTGAAACCCGCATGTGGAGCATTGGTTTGTGTGTGATCCTCTACCAGGTTCATTCCAAGATAATGCACTCAAAGGGCACTAAGCATAGAGTGTGAAAACTGAGTTTCCTTGAGAGCTGCTTGGAAGCCTGATGGTGTGTGAAGTTAGTGAGCCAAATGGAGTTGTTCTCCCACAAGAACCACTCGGCTGATCCTTCTTCAATATGCCCTTCACCAACATGCAGTGTTTCATTGATTGAATTAGCTCTCACACCAATATTTGCGTCTAGAGCCTTTGCATTGAGGGCTATCTGAAAACGGCTTTGGCGCTGAAGTTGCCTGAGAATGTGGAGTTGGTGGCATGTGAAACCCGCATGTGGAGCATTCGTTTGTGTGGGATGCTTTCCAAGCTTCATTTCAGTCCTAGGCACTCAAAGGGCACTAAGCATAGAGTGTGAAAACTGAGTTTCCTTGAGAGCTGCTTGGAAGCCTGATGGTGTGTGAAATTAGTGAGCCAAATGGAGTTGTTCTCACACAAGAACCACTCGGCTGATCCTTCTTCAATATGCCCTTCACCAACATGCATTGCTTCCTTGATTGAATTAGCTGTCACACCAATATTTGCGTCTAGAGCCTTTGCATTGAGGGCTATCTGAAAACGGCTGTGGCGCTGAAGTTGCCTGTGACTGTGGAGTTGTTGGCATGTGAAACCCGCATGTGGAGCATTCGTTTGTCTGGGATGCTCTACCAGGTTCATTTCAGTCCTAGGCACTCAAAGGGCACTAGTGTGAAAACTGAGTTTCCTTGAGAGCTTCTTGGAAGCCTGATGGTGTGTGAAGTTAGTGAGCCAAATGGAGTTGTTCTCCCACAAGAACCACTCGGCTGATCCTTCTTCAATATCCCCTTCACCAACATGCAGTGTATCCTTGATTGAAGTAGCTGTCACATCAATATTTGCGTCTAGATCCTTTGCATTGAGGGCTATCTGAAAACGGCTGTGGTGCTGAAGTTGCCTGTGGCTGTGGAGTTGGTGGCATGTGAAACCCGCATGTGGAGATTCGTTTGTGTGGGATGCTCTACGAGGTTCATTCCTAGATAATGCACTCAAAGGGCACAAAGCATAGAGTGTGAAAACTGAGTTTCCTTGAGAGCTGCTTGGAAGCCTGATGCTGTGTGAAGTTAGTGAGCCAAATGGAGTTGTTCTCCCACAAGAACCACTCGGCTGATCCTTCTTCAATATGCCCTTCACCAACATGCAGTGTTTCCTTGATTGAATTAGCGCTCACACCAATATTTGCGTCTAGAGCCTTTGCATTGAGGGCTATCTGAAAACGGCTGTGGTGCTGAAGTTGCCTGTGACTGTGGAGTTGTTGGCATGTGAAACCCGCATGTGGAGATTTTTTTTTGTGGGATGCTCTACCAGGTTCATTCCTAGATATTGCACTCAAAGGCACTAAGCATAGAGTGTGAAAACTGAGTTTCCTTGAGAGCTGCTTGGAAGCCTGATGCTGTGTAAAGTTAGTGAGCCAAATGGAGTTGTTCTCCCACAAGAACCACTCTGCTGATCCTTCTTCAATATGCCCTTCACCAACATGCAGTGTTTTCTTGATTGAATTAGCTCTCACACCAATATTTGCGTCTAGATCCTTTGCATTGAGGGCTATCTGAAAACGGCTGTGGTGTTGAAGTTGCCTGTGACTGTGGAGTTGTTGGCATGTGAAACCCGCATGTGGAGATTTTTTTTTGTGGGATGGTCTACGAGGTTCATTCCTAGATATTGTACTCAAAGGGCACTAAGCATAGAGTTTGAAAACTGAGTTTCCTTGAGAGCTGCTTGGAAGCCTGATGGTGTGTGAAGTTAGTGAGCCAAATGGAGTTGTTCTCCCACAAGAACCACTCGGCTGATCCTTCTTCAATATGCCCTTCACCAACATGCAGTGTTTCATTGATTGAATTAGCTCTCACACCAATATTTGCGTCTACAGCCTTTGCATTGAGGGCTATCTGAAAACGGCTGTGGCGCTGAAGTTGCCTGTGACTGTGGAGTTGGTGGCATGTGAAACCCGCATGTGGAGCATTCGTTTGTGTGGGATCCTCTACCAGGTTCATTTCAGTCCGAGGCACTCAAAGGGCACTAAGCATAGAGTGTGAAAACTGAGTTTCCTTGAGAGCTGCTTGGAAGTCTGATGCTGTGTGAAGTTAGTGAGCCAAATGGAGTTGTTCTCCCACAAGAACCACTCGGCTGATCCTTCTTCAATATGCCGTTCACCAACATGCAGTGTTTCCTTGATTGAATTAGCTCTCACACCAATATTTGCGTCTAGATCCTTTGCATTGAGGGCTATCTGAAAACGGCTGTGGCGCTGAAGTTGCCTGTGAATGTGGAGTTGTTGGCATGTGAAACCCGCATGTGGAGCATTCGTTTGTGTGGGATGCTCTACCAGGTTCATTCCTAGATAATGCACTCAAAGGGCACTAAGCATAGAGTGTGAAAACTGAGTTTCCTTGAGAGCTGCTTGGAAGCCTGATGGTGTGTGAAGTTAGTGAGCCAAATGGAGTTGTTTTCCCACAAGAACCACTCGGCTGATCCTTCTTCAATATGCCCTTCACCAACATGCAGTGTTTCCTTGATTGAATTAGCTCTCACATCAATATTTGCGTCTAGAGCCTTTGCATTGAGGGCTATCTGAAAACGGCTGTGGCGCTGAAATTGCCTGTGAATGTGGAGTTGGTGGCATGTGAAACCCGCATGTGGAGCATTCGTTTGTGTGGGATGCTTTCCAAGCTTCATTTCAGTCCTAGGCACACAAATGGCACTAAGCATAGAGTTTGAAAACTGAGTTTCCTTGAGAGCTGCTTGGAAGCCTGATGGTGTGTGAAGTTAGTGAGCCAAATGGAGTTGTTCTCCCACAAGAACCACTCGGCTGATCCTTCTTCAATATGCCCTTCACCAACATGCAGTGTTTCCTTGATTGAATTAGCTCTCACACCAATATTTGCGTCTAGAGCCTTTGCATTGAGGGCTATCTGAATACGGCTGTGGTGTTGAAGTTGCCTGTGACTGTGGAGTTGGTGGCATGTGAAACCCGCATGTGGAGCATTCATTTGTGTGGGATGCTATCCAAGATTCATTTCAGTCCTAGGCACTCAAAGGGCACTAAGCATAGAGTTTGAAAACTGAGTTTCCTTGAGAGCTGCTTGGAAGCCTGATGTTGTGTGAAGTTAGTGAGCCAAATGGAGTTGTTCTCCCACAAGAACCACTCGGCTGATCCTTCTTCAATATGCCCTTCACCAACATGCAGTGTTTCCTTGATTGAATTAGCTGTCACACCAATATTTGCGTCTAGAGCCTTTGCATTGAAGGCTATCTGAAAACGGCTGTGGTGCTGAAGTTGCCTGTGACTGTGGAGTTGGTGGCATGTGAAACCCGCATGTGGAGCATTCGTTTGTGTGGGATGCTCTACCAGGTTCATTTCAGTCCTAGGCACTCAAAGGGCACTAAGCCTAGAGTGTGAAAACTGAGTTTCCTTGAGAGCTGCTTGGAAGCCTGATGGTGTGTGAAGTTAGTGAGCCAAATGGAGTTGTTCTCACACAAGAACCACTCGGCTGATCCTTCTTCAATATGCCCTTCACCAACATGCAGTGTTTCCTTGATTGAATTAGCTCTCAAACAAATATTTGCGTCTAGAGCCTTTGCATTGAGGGCTATCTGAAAACGGCTGTGGCGCTGCAGCTGCCTGTGAATGTGGAGTTGGTGGCATGTGAAACCCGCATGTGGAGCATTCGTTTGTGTGAGATGCTCTACCAGGTTCATTTCAGTCCTAGGCACTCAAATTGCACTAAGCATAGAGTGTGAAAACTGAGTTTCCTTGAGAGCTGCTTGGAAGCCTGATGGTGTGTGAAGTTAGTGAGCCAAATGGAGTTGTTCTCCCACAAGAACCACTCGGCTGATCCTTCTTCAATATGCCCTTCACCAACATGCAGTGTTTCCTTGATTGAATTAGCTCTCACACCAATATTTGCGTCTAGAGCCTTTGCATTGAGGGCTATCTGAAAACGGCTGTGTTGTTGAAGTTGCCTGTGACTGTGGAGTTGGTGGCATGTGAAACCCGCATGTGGAGCATTCGTTTGTGTGGGATGCTTTCCAACCTACATTTCAGTCCTAGGCACTCAAAGGGCACTAAGCATAGAGTGTGAAAACTGAGTTTCCTTGAGAGCTGCTTGGAAGCCTGATGGTGTGTGAAGTTAGTGAGCCAAATGGAGTTGTTCTCCCACAAGAACCCCTCGGCTGATCCTTCTTCAATATGCCCTTCACCAACATGCAGTGTTTCATTGATTGAATTAGCTCTCACACCAATATTTGCGTCTAGAGCCTTTGCATTGAGGGCTATCTGAAAACGGCTTTGGCGCTGAAGTTGCCTGAGAATGTGGAGTTGGTGGCATGTGAAACCCGCATGTGGAGCATTCGTTTGTGTGGGATGCTTTCCAAGCTTCATTTCAGTCCTAGGCACTCAAAGGGCACTAAGCATAGAGTGTGAAAACTGAGTTTCCTTGAGAGCTGCTTGGAAGCCTGATGGTGTGTGAAGTTAGTGAGCCAAATGGAGTTGTTCTCACACAAGAACCACTCGGCTGATCCTTCTTCAATATGCCCTTCACCAACATGCAGTGTTTCCTTGACTGAATTAGCTGTCACACCAATATTTGCGTCTAGAGCCTTTGCATTGAGGGCTATCTGAAAACGGCTGTGTCGCTGAAGTTGCCTGAGAATGTGGAGTTGTTGGCATGTGAAACCCGCATGTGGAGCATTCGTTTGTGTGGGATGCTTTCCAAGCATCATTTCAGTCCTAGGCACTCAAAGTTCACTAAGCATAGAGTGTGAAAACTGAGTTTCCTTGAGAGCTGCTTGGAAGCCTGATGGTGTGTGAAGTTAGTGAGCCAAATGGAGTTGTTCTCACACAAGAACCACTCGGCTGATCCTTCTTCAATATGCCCTTCACCAACATGCAGTGTTTCCTTGATTGAATTAGCTCTCACACAAATATTTGTGTCTAGAGCCTTTGCATTGAGGGCTATCTGAAAACGGCTGTGGCGCTGCATTTGCCTGTGAATGTGGAGTTGGTGGCATGTGAAACCCGCATGTGGAGCATTGGTTTGTGTGGGATCCTCTACCAGGTTCATTCCTAGATAATGCACTCAAAGGGCACTAAGCATAGAGTGTGAAAACTGAGTTTCCTTGAGAGCTGCTTGGAAGCCTGATGGTGTGTGAAGTTAGTGAGCCAAATGGAGTTGTTCTCACACAAGAACCACTCGGCTGATCCTTCTTCAATATGCCCTGCACCAACATGCAGTGTTTCCTTGATTGAATTAGCTCTCACACCAATATTTGCGTCTAGAGCCTTTGCATTGAGGGCTATCTGAAAACGGCTGTGGTGCTGAAGTTGCCTGTGACTGTGGAGTTGGTGGCATGTGAAACCCGCATGTGGAGCATTCGTTTGTGTGGGATGCTCTACCAGGTTCATTTCAGTCCTAGGCACTCAAAGGGCACTAAGCCTAGAGTGTGAAAACTGAGTTTCCTTGAGAGCTGCTTGGAAGCCTGATGGTGTGTGAAGTTAGTGAGCCAAATGGAGTTGTTCTCACACAAGAACCACTCGGCTGATCCTTCTTCAATATGCCCTTCACCAACATGCAGTGTTTCCTTGATTGAATTAGCTCTCAAACAAATATTTGCGTCTAGAGCCTTTGCATTGAGGGCTATCTGAAAACGGCTGTGGCGCTGCAGTTGCCTGTGAATGTGGAGTTGGTGGCATGTGAAACCCGCATGTGGAGCATTCGTTTGTGTGAGATGCTCTACCAGGTTCATTTCAGTCCTAGGCACTCAAATTGCACTAAGCATAGAGTGTGAAAACTGAGTTTCCTTGAGAGCTGCTTGGAAGCCTGATGGTGTGTGAAGTTAGTGAGCCAAATGGAGTTGTTCTCCCACAAGAACCACTCGGCTGATCCTTCTTCAATATGCCCTTCACCAACATGCAGTGTTTCCTTGATTGAATTAGCTCTCACACCAATATTTGCGTCTAGAGCCTTTGCATTGAGGGCTATCTGAAAACGGCTGTGTTGTTGAAGTTGCCTGTGACTGTGGAGTTGGTGGCATGTGAAACCCGCATGTGGAGCATTCGTTTGTGTGGGATGCTTTCCAAGCTACATTTCAGTCCTAGGCACTCAAAGGGCACTAAGCATAGAGTGTGAAAACTGAGTTTCCTTGAGAGCTGCTTGGAAGCCTGATGGTGTGTGAAGTTAGTGAGCCAAATGGAGTTGTTCTCCCACAAGAACCACTCGGCTGATCCTTCTTCAATATGCCCTTCACCAACATGCAGTGTTTCATTGATTGAATTAGCTCTCACACCAATATTTGCGTCTAGAGCCTTTGCATTGAGGGCTATCTGAAAACGGCTGTGGCGCTGAAGTTGCCTGTGAATGTGGAGTTGGTGGCATGTGAAACCCGCATGTGGAGCATTGGTTTGTGTGGGATCCTCTACCAGGTTCATTCCTAGATAATGCACTCAAAGGGCACTAAGCATAGAGTGTGAAAACTGAGTTTCCTTGAGAGCTGCTTGGAAGCCTGATGGTGTGTGAACTTAGTGAGCCAAATGGAGTTGTTCTCACACAAGAACCACTCGGCTGATCCTTCTTCAATATGCCCTGCACCAACATGCAGTGTTTCCTTGATTGAATTAGCTCTCACACCAATATTTGCGTCTAGAGCCTTTGCATTGAGGGCTATCTGAAAACGGCTGTGGCGCTGAAGTTGCCTGAGAATGTGGAGTTGTTGGCATGTGAAACCCGCATGTGGAGCATTCGTTTGTGTGGGATGCTTTCCAAGCTTCATTTCAGTCCTAGGCACTCAAAGTTCACTAAGCATAGAGTGTGAAAACTGAGTTTCCTTGAGAGCTGCTTGGAAGCCTGATGGTGTGTGAAGTTAGTGAGCCAAATGGAGTTGTTCTCCCACAAGAACCACTCGGCTGATCCTTCTTCAATATGCCCTTCACCAACATGCAGTGTTTCCTTGATTGAATTAGCTCTCACACCAATATTTGCGTCTACAGCCTTTGCATTGAGGGCTATCTGAAAACGGCTGTGGTGTTGAAGTTGCCTGTGACTGTGGAGTTGGTGGCATGTGAAACCCGCATGTGGAGCATTCATTTGTGTGGGATGCTCACCAAGCTTCATTTCAGTCCTAGGCACTCAAAGGGCACTAAGCATAGAGTTTGAAAACTGAGTTTCCTTGAGAGCTGCTTGGAAGCCTGATGGTGTGTGAAGTTAGTGAGCCAAATGGAGTTGTTCTCCCACAAGAACCCCTCGGCTGATCCTTATTCAATATGCCCTTCACCAACATGCAGTGTTTCCTTGATTGAATTAGCTCTCACACCAATATTTGCGTCTAGAGCCTTTGCATTGAGGGCTATCTGAAAACGGCTTTGGCGCTGAAGTTGCCTGAGAATGTGGAGTTGTTGGCATGTGAAACCCGCATGTGGAGCATTTGTTTGTGTGGGATGCTTTCCAAGCTTCATTTCAGTCCTAGGCACTCAAAGTGCACTAAGCATAGAGTGTGAAAACTGAGTTTCCTTGAGAGCTGCTTGGAAGCCTGATGGTGTGTGAAGTTAGTGAGCCAAATGGAGTTGTTCTCCCACAAGAACCACTCGGCTGATCCTTCTTCAATATGCCCTTCACCAACATGCAGTGTTTCCTTGATTGAATTAGCTCTCACACAAATATTTGTGTCTAGAGCCTTTGCATTGAGGGCTATCTGAAAACGGCTGTGGCGCTGAAGTTGCCTGTGAATGTGGAGTTGGTGGCATGTGAAACCCGCATGTGGAGCATTGGTTTGTGTGGGATCCTCTACCAGGTTCATTCCTAGATAATGCACTCAAAGGGCACTAAGCATAGAGTGTGAAAACTGAGTTTCCTTGAGAGCTGCTTGGAAGCCTGATGGTGTGTGAAGTTAGTGAGCCAAATGGAGTTGTTCTCACACAAGAACCACTCGGCTGATCCTTCTTCAATATGCCCTGCACCAACATGCAGTGTTTCCTTGATTGAATTAGCTCTCACACCAATATTTGCGTCTAGAGCCTTTGCATTGAGGGCTATCTGAAAACGGCTGTGGTGCTGAAGTTGCCTGTGACTGTGGAGTTGGTGGCATGTGAAACCCGCATGTGGAGCATTCGTTTGTGTGGGATGCTCTACCAGGTTCATTTCAGTCCTAGGCACTCAAAGGGCACTAAGCCTAGAGTGTGAAAACTGAGTTTCCTTGAGAGCTGCTTGGAAGCCTGATGGTGTGTGAAGTTAGTGAGCCAAATGGAGTTGTTCTCACACAAGAACCACTCGGCTGATCCTTCTTCAATATGCCCTTCACCAACATGCAGTGTTTCCTTGATTGAATTAGCTCTCAAACAAATATTTGCGTCTAGAGCCTTTGCATTGAGGGCTATCTGAAAACGGCTGTGGCGCTGCAGTTGCCTGTGAATGTGGAGTTGGTGGCATGTGAAACCCGCATGTGGAGCATTCGTTTGTGTGAGATGCTCTACCAGGTTCATTTCAGTCCTAGGCACTCAAATTGCACTAAGCATAGAGTGTGAAAACTGAGTTTCCTTGAGAGCTGCTTGGAAGCCTGATGGTGTGTGAAGTTAGTGAGCCAAATGGAGTTGTTCTCCCACAAGAACCACTCGGCTGATCCTTCTTCAATATGCCCTTCACCAACATGCAGTGTTTCCTTGATTGAATTAGCTCTCACACCAATATTTGCGTCTAGAGCCTTTGCATTGAGGGCTATCTGAAAACGGCTGTGTTGTTGAAGTTGCCTGTGACTGTGGAGTTGGTGGCATGTGAAACCCGCATGTGGAGCATTCGTTTGTGTGGGATGCTTTCCAAGCTACATTTCAGTCCTAGGCACTCAAAGGGCACTAAGCATAGAGTGTGAAAACTGAGTTTCCTTGAGAGCTGCTTGGAAGCCTGATGGTGTGTGAAGTTAGTGAGCCAAATGGAGTTGTTCTCACACAAGAACCACTCGGCTGATCCTTCTTCAATATGCCCTGCACCAACATGCAGTGTTTCCTTGATTGAATTAGCTCTCACACCAATATTTGCGTCTAGAGCCTTTGCATTGAGGGCTATCTGAAAACGGCTGTGGTGCTGAAGTTGCCTGTGACTGTGGAGTTGGTGGCATGTGAAACCCGCATGTGGAGCATTCGTTTGTGTGGGATGCTCTACCAGGTTCATTTCAGTCCTAGGCACTCAAAGGGCACTAAGCCTAGAGTGTGAAAACTGAGTTTCCTTGAGAGCTGCTTGGAAGCCTGATGGTGTGTGAAGTTAGTGAGCCAAATGGAGTTGTTCTCACACAAGAACCACTCGGCTGATCCTTCTTCAATATGCCCTTCACCAACATGCAGTGTTTCCTTGATTGAATTAGCTCTCAAACAAATATTTGCGTCTAGAGCCTTTGCATTGAGGGCTATCTGAAAACGGCTGTGGCGCTGCAGTTGCCTGTGAATGTGGAGTTGGTGGCATGTGAAACCCGCATGTGGAGCATTCGTTTGTGTGAGATGCTCTACCAGGTTCATTTCAGTCCTAGGCACTCAAATTGCACTAAGCATAGAGTGTGAAAACTGAGTTTCCTTGAGAGCTGCTTGGAAGCCTGATGGTGTGTGAAGTTAGTGAGCCAAATGGAGTTGTTCTCCCACAAGAACCACTCGGCTGATCCTTCTTCAATATGCCCTTCACCAACATGCAGTGTTTCCTTGATTGAATTAGCTCTCACACCAATATTTGCGTCTAGAGCCTTTGCATTGAGGGCTATCTGAAAACGGCTGTGTTGTTGAAGTTGCCTGTGACTGTGGAGTTGGTGGCATGTGAAACCCGCATGTGGAGCATTCGTTTGTGTGGGATGCTTTCCAAGCTACATTTCAGTCCTAGGCACTCAAAGGGCACTAAGCATAGAGTGTGAAAACTGAGTTTCCTTGAGAGCTGCTTGGAAGCCTGATGGTGTGTGAAGTTAGTGAGCCAAATGGAGTTGTTCTCCCACAAGAACCACTCGGCTGATCCTTCTTCAATATGCCCTTCACCAACATGCAGTGTTTCATTGATTGAATTAGCTCTCACACCAATATTTGCGTCTAGAGCCTTTGCATTGAGGGCTATCTGAAAACGGCTGTGGCGCTGAAGTTGCCTGTGAATGTGGAGTTGGTGGCATGTGAAACCCGCATGTGGAGCATTGGTTTGTGTGGGATCCTCTACCAGGTTCATTCCTAGATAATGCACTCAAAGGGCACTAAGCATAGAGTGTGAAAACTGAGTTTCCTTGAGAGCTGCTTGGAAGCCTGATGGTGTGTGAACTTAGTGAGCCAAATGGAGTTGTTCTCACACAAGAACCACTCGGCTGATCCTTCTTCAATATGCCCTGCACCAACATGCAGTGTTTCCTTGATTGAATTAGCTCTCACACCAATATTTGCGTCTAGAGCCTTTGCATTGAGGGCTATCTGAAAACGGCTGTGGCGCTGAAGTTGCCTGAGAATGTGGAGTTGTTGGCATGTGAAACCCGCATGTGGAGCATTCGTTTGTGTGGGATGCTTTCCAAGCTTCATTTCAGTCCTAGGCACTCAAAGTTCACTAAGCATAGAGTGTGAAAACTGAGTTTCCTTGAGAGCTGCTTGGAAGCCTGATGGTGTGTGAAGTTAGTGAGCCAAATGGAGTTGTTCTCCCACAAGAACCACTCGGCTGATCCTTCTTCAATATGCCCTTCACCAACATGCAGTGTTTCCTTGATTGAATTAGCTCTCACACCAATATTTGCGTCTACAGCCTTTGCATTGAGGGCTATCTGAAAACGGCTGTGGTGTTGAAGTTGCCTGTGACTGTGGAGTTGGTGGCATGTGAAACCCGCATGTGGAGCATTCATTTGTGTGGGATGCTATCCAAGCTTCATTTCAGTCCTAGGCACTCAAAGGGCACTAAGCATAGAGTTTGAAAACTGAGTTTCCTTGAGAGCTGCTTGGAAGCCTGATGGTGTGTGAAGTTAGTGAGCCAAATGGAGTTGTTCTCCCACAAGAACCCCTCGGCTGATCCTTATTCAATATGCCCTTCACCAACATGCAGTGTTTCCTTGATTGAATTAGCTCTCACACCAATATTTGCGTCTAGAGCCTTTGCATTGAGGGCTATCTGAAAACGGCTTTGGCGCTGAAGTTGCCTGAGAATGTGGAGTTGGTGGCATGTGAAACCCGCATGTGGAGCATTTGTTTGTGTGGGATGCTTTCCAAGCTTCATTTCAGTCCTAGGCACTCAAAGTGCACTAAGCATAGAGTGTGAAAACTGAGTTTCCTTGAGAGCTGCTTGGAAGCCTGATGGTGTGTGAAGTTAGTGAGCCAAATGGAGTTGTTCTCACACAAGAACCACTCGGCTGATCCTTCTTCAATATGCCCTGCACCAACATGCAGTGTTTCCTTGATTGAATTAGCTCTCACACCAATATTTGCGTCTAGAGCCTTTGCATTGAGGGCTATCTGAAAACGGCTGTGGTGCTGAAGTTGCCTGTGACTGTGGAGTTGGTGGCATGTGAAACCCGCATGTGGAGCATTCGTTTGTGTGGGATGCTCTACCAGGTTCATTTCAGTCCTAGGCACTCAAAGGGCACTAAGCCTAGAGTGTGAAAACTGAGTTTCCTTGAGAGCTGCTTGGAAGCCTGATGGTGTGTGAAGTTAGTGAGCCAAATGGAGTTGTTCTCACACAAGAACCACTCGGCTGATCCTTCTTCAATATGCCCTTCACCAACATGCAGTGTTTCCTTGATTGAATTAGCTCTCAAACAAATATTTGCGTCTAGAGCCTTTGCATTGAGGGCTATCTGAAAACGGCTGTGGCGCTGCAGTTGCCTGTGAATGTGGAGTTGGTGGCATGTGAAACCCGCATGTGGAGCATTCGTTTGTGTGAGATGCTCTACCAGGTTCATTTCAGTCCTAGGCACTCAAATTGCACTAAGCATAGAGTGTGAAAACTGAGTTTCCTTGAGAGCTGCTTGGAAGCCTGATGGTGTGTGAAGTTAGTGAGCCAAATGGAGTTGTTCTCACACAAGAACCACTCGGCTGATCCTTCTTCAATATGCCCTTCACCAACATGCAGTGTTTCCTTGATTGAATTAGCTCTCACACCAATATTTGCGTCTAGAGCCTTTGCATTGAGGGCTATCTGAAAACGGCTGTGTTGTTGAAGTTGCCTGTGACTGTGGAGTTGGTGGCATGTGAAACCCGCATGTGGAGCATTCGTTTGTGTGGGATGCTTTCCAAGCTACATTTCAGTCCTAGGCACTCAAAGGGCACTAAGCATAGAGTGTGAAAACTGAGTTTCCTTGAGAGCTGCTTGGAAGCCTGATGGTGTGTGAAGTTAGTGAGCCAAATGGAGTTGTTCTCCCACAAGAACCACTCGGCTGATCCTTCTTCAATATGCCCTTCACCAACATGCAGTGTTTCATTGATTGAATTAGCTCTCACACCAATATTTGCGTCTAGAGCCTTTGCATTGAGGGCTATCTGAAAACGGCTGTGGCGCTGAAGTTGCCTGTGAATGTGGAGTTGGTGGCATGTGAAACCCGCATGTGGAGCATTGGTTTGTGTGGGATCCTCTACCAGGTTCATTCCTAGATAATGCACTCAAAGGGCACTAAGCCTAGAGTGTGAAAACTGAGTTTCCTTGAGAGCTGCTTGGAAGCCTGATGGTGTGTGAAGTTAGTGAGCCAAATGGAGTTGTTCTCACACAAGAACCACTCGGCTGATCCTTCTTCAATATGCCCTTCACCAACATGCAGTGTTTCCTTGATTGAATTAGCTCTCAAACAAACATTTGCGTCTAGAGCCTTTGCATTGAGGGCTATCTGAAAACGGCTGTGGCGCTGCAGTTGCCTGTGAATGTGGAGTTGGTGGCATGTGAAACCCGCATGTGGAGCATTCGTTTGTGTGAGATGCTCTACCAGGTTCATTTCAGTCCTAGGCACTCAAATTGCACTAAGCATAGAGTGTGAAAACTGAGTTTCCTTGAGAGCTGCTTGGAAGCCTGATGGTGTGTGAAGTTAGTGAGCCAAATGGAGTTGTTCTCCCACAAGAACCACTCGGCTGATCCTTCTTCAATATGCCCTTCACCAACATGCAGTGTTTCCTTGATTGAATTAGCTCTCACACCAATATTTGCGTCTAGAGCCTTTGCATTGAGGGCTATCTGAAAACGGCTGTGTTGTTGAAGTTGCCTGTGACTGTGGAGTTGGTGGCATGTGAAACCCGCATGTGGAGCATTCGTTTGTGTGGGATGCTTTCCAAGCTACATTTCAGTCCTAGGCACTCAAAGGGCACTAAGCATAGAGTGTGAAAACTGAGTTTCCTTGAGAGCTGCTTGGAAGCCTGATGGTGTGTGAAGTTAGTGAGCCAAATGGAGTTGTTCTCCCACAAGAACCACTCGGCTGATCCTTCTTCAATATGCCCTTCACCAACATGCAGTGTTTCATTGATTGAATTAGCTCTCACACCAATATTTGCGTCTAGAGCCTTTGCATTGAGGGCTATCTGAAAACAGCTTTGGCGCTGAAGTTGCCTGAGAATGTGGAGTTGGTGGCATGTGAAACCCGCATGTGGAGCATTCGTTTGTGTGGGATGCTTTCCAAGCTTCATTTCAGTCCTAGGCACTCAAAGGGCACTAAGCATAGAGTGTGAAAACTGAGTTTCCTTGAGAGCTGCTTGGAAGCCTGATGGTGTGTGAAGTTAGTGAGCCAAATGGAGTTGTTCTCACACAAGAACCACTCGGCTGATCCTTCTTCAATATGCCCTTCACCAACATGCAGTGTTTCCTTGACTGAATTAGCTGTCACACCAATATTTGCGTCTAGAGCCTTTGCATTGAGGGCTATCTGAAAACGGCTGTGTCGCTGAAGTTGCCTGAGAATGTGGAGTTGTTGGCATGTGAAACCCGCATATGGAGCATTCGTTTGTGTGGGATGCTTTCTTAGCATCATTTCAGTCCTAGGCACTCAAAGTTCACTAAGCATAGAGTGTGAAAACTGAGTTTCCTTGAGAGCTGCTTGGAAGCCTGATGGTGTGTGAAGTTAGTGAGCCAAATGGAGTTGTTCTCCCACAAGAACCACTCGGCTGATCCTTCTTCAATATGCCCTTCACCAACATGCAGTGTTTCCTTGATTGAATTAGCTCTCACACAAATATTTGTGTCTAGAGCCTTTGCATTGAGGGCTATCTGAAAACGGCTGTGGCGCTGAAGTTGCCTGTGAATGTGGAGTTGGTGGCATGTGAAACCCGCATGTGGAGCATTGGTTTGTGTGGGATCCTCTACCAGGTTCATTCCTAGATAATGCACTCAAAGGGCACTAAGCATAGAGTGTGAAAACTGAGTTTCCTTGAGAGCTGCTTGGAAGCCTGATGGTGTGTGAACTTAGTGAGCCAAATGGAGTTGTTCTCACACAAGAACCACTCGGCTGATCCTTCTTCAATATGCCCTGCACCAACATGCAGTGTTTCCTTGATTGAATTAGCTCTCACACCAATATTTGCGTCTAGAGCCTTTGCATTGAGGGCTATCTGAAAACGGCTGTGGCGCTGAAGTTGCCTGAGAATGTGGAGTTGTTGGCATGTGAAACCCGCATGTGGAGCATTCGTTTGTGTGGGATGCTTTCCAAGCTTCATTTCAGTCCTAGGCACTCAAAGTTCACTAAGCATAGAGTGTGAAAACTGAGTTTCCTTGAGAGCTGCTTGGAAGCCTGATGGTGTGTGAAGTTAGTGAGCCAAATGGAGTTGTTCTCCCACAAGAACCACTCGGCTAATCCTTCTTCAATATGCCCTTCACCAACATGCAGTGTTTCCTTGATTGAATTAGCTCTCACACCAATATTTGCGTCTACAGCCTTTGCATTGAGGGCTATCTGAAAACGGCTGTGGTGTTGAAGTTGCCTGTGACTGTGGAGTTGGTGGCATGTGAAACCCGCATGTGGAGCATTCATTTGTGTGGGATGCTATCCAAGCTTCATTTCAGTCCTAGGCACTCAAAGGGCACTAAGCATAGAGTTTGAAAACTGAGTTTCCTTGAGAGCTGCTTGGAAGCCTGATGGTGTGTGAAGTTAGTGAGCCAAATGGAGTTGTTCTCCCACAAGAACCCCTCGGCTGATCCTTATTCAATATGCCCTTCACCAACATGCAGTGTTTCCTTGATTGAATTAGCTCTCACACCAATATTTGCGTCTAGAGCCTTTGCATTGAGGGCTATCTGAAAACGGCTTTGGCGCTGAAGTTGCCTGAGAATGTGGAGTTGGTGGCATGTGAAACCCGCATGTGGAGCATTTGTTTGTGTGGGATGCTTTCCAAGCTTCATTTCAGTCCTAGGCACTCAAAGTTCACTCAGCATAGAGTGTGAAAACTGAGTTTCCTTGAGAGCTGCTTGGAAGCCTGATGGTGTGTGAAGTTAGTGAGCCAAATGGAGTTGTTCTCACACAAGAACCACTCGGCTGATCCTTCTTCAATATGCCCTTCACCAACATGCAGTGTTTCCTTGACTGAATTAGCTCTCACACCAATATTTGCGTCTAGAGCCTTTGCATTGAGGGCTATCTGAAAACGGCTGTGTCGCTGAAGTTGCCTGAGAATGTGGAGTTGTTGGCATGTGAAACCCGCATATGGAGCATTCGTTTGTGTGGGATGCTTTCTTAGCATCATTTCAGTCCTAGGCACTCAAAGTTCACTAAGCATAGAGTGTGAAAACTGAGTTTCCTTGAGAGCTGCTTGGAAGCCTGATGGTGTGTGAAGTTAGTGAGCCAAATGGAGTTGTTCTCCCACAAGAACCACTCGGCTGATCCTTCTTCAATATGCCCTTCACCAACATGCAGTGTTTCCTTGATTGAATTAGCTCTCACACCAATATTTGCGTCTACAGCCTTTGCATTGAGGGCTATCTGAAAACGGCTGTGGCGCTGAAGTTGCCTGAGAATGTGGAGTTGGTGGCATGTGAAACCCGCATGTGGAGCATTCGTTTGTGTGGGATGCTCTACCAGGTTCATTCCTAGATAATGCACTCAACGGGCACTAAGCATAGAGTGTGAGAACTGAGTTTCCTTGAGAGCTGCTTGGAAGCCTGATGGTGTGTGAAGTTAGAGAGCCAAATGGAGTTGTTCTCACACAAGAACAACTCGGCTGATCCTTCTTCAATATGCACTTCACCAACATGCAGTGTTTCCTTGATTGAATTAGCTGTCACACCAATATTTGCGTCTAGAGCCTTTGCATTGAGGGCTATCTGAAAACGGCTTTGGCGAAGAAGTTGCCTGAGAATGTGGAGTTGGTGGCATGTGAAACCCGCATGTGGAGCATTCATTTGTGTGGGATGCTCTACCTGGTTCATTCCTAGATAATGCACTCAAAGTTCACTAAACATAGAGTGTGAAAACTGAGTTTCCTTGAGAGCTGCTTGGAAGCCTGATGGTGTGTGAAGTTAGTGAGCCAAATGGAGTTGTTCTCCCACAAGAACCACTCGGCTGACCCTTCTTCAATATGCCCTTCACCAACATGCAGTGTTTCCTTGATTGAATTAGCTCTCACAGCAATATTTGTGTCTAGAGCCATTGCATTTAGGGCTATCTGAAAACGGCTGTGGCGCTGAAGTTGCCTGTGAATGTGGAGTTGGTGGCATGTGAAACCCGCATGTGGAGCATTGGTTTGTGTGGGATCCTCTACCAGGTTTATTCCTAGATAATGCACTCAAAGGGCACTAAGCATAGAGTGTGAAAACTGAGTTTCCTTGAGAGCTGCTTGGAAGCCTGATGGTGTGTGTGAAGTTAGTGAGCCAAATGGAGTTGTTCTCCCAGAAGAACCACTCGGCTGATCCTTCTTCAATATGCCCTTCACCAACATGCAGTGTTTCCTTGATTGAATTAGCTCTCACACCAATATTTGCATCTACAGCCTTTGCATTGAGAGCTATCTGAAAACGGCTGTGGCGCTAAAGTTGCCTGTGAATGTGGAGTTGGTGGCATGTGAAACCCGCATGTGGAGCATTCGTTTGTGTGGGATGCTCTACCAGGTTTATTCCTAGATAATGCACTCAAAGGACACTAAGCATAGAGTGTGAGAACTGCGTTTTTTTGAGAGCTGCTTGGAAGCCTGATGGTGTGTGAAGTTAGTGAGCCAAATGGAGTTGTTCTCCCACAAGAACCACTTACCGGCTGATGCTTCTTCAATATGCCCTTCACCAACATGCAGTGTTTCCTTGATTGAATTAGCTGTCACACCAATATTTGCGTCTAGAGCCTTTGCATTGAGGGCTATCTGAAAACGGCTGTGGCGCTGAAGTTGCCTGAGAATGTGGAGTTGTTGGCATGTGAAACCCGCATGTGGAGCATTCGTTTGTGTAGGATGCTTTCCAAGCTTCATTTCAGTCCCAGGCACTCAAAGGGCACTAAGCATAGAGTGTGAAAACTGAGTTTCCTTGAGAGCTGCTTGGAAGCCTGATGGTGTGTGAAGTTAGTGAGCCAAATGGAGTTGTTCTCACACAAGAAACACTCGGCTGATCCTTCTTCAATATGCCCTTCACCAACATGCAGTGTTTCCTTGATTGAATTTGCGCTCACACCAATATTTGCGTCTAGAGCCTTTGCATTGAGGGCTATCTGAAAACGGCTTTGGCGCTGAAGTTGCCTGAGAATGTGGAGTTGGTGGCATGTGAAACCCGCATGTGGAGCATTCGTTTGTGTGGGATGCTTTCCAAGCTTCATTTCAGTCCTAGGCACTCAAAGTTCACTAAGCATAGAGTGTGAAAACTGAGTTTCCTTGAGAGCTGCTTGGAAGCCTGATGGTGTGTGAAGTTAGTGAGCCAAATGGAGTTGTTCTCCCACAAGAACCACTCGGCTGATCCTTCTTCAATATGCCCTTCACCAACATGCAGTGTTTCCTTGATTGAATTAGCTCTCACACCAATATTTGTGTCTAGACCCTTTGCATTGAGGGCTATCTGAAAACGGCTTTGGCGCTGAAGTTGCCTGAGAATGTGGAGTTGTTGGCATGTGAAACCCGCATGTGGAGCATTCGTTTGTGTGGGATGCTTTCCAAGCTTCATTTCCGTCCTAGACACTCAAAGTTCACTAAGCATAGAGTGTGAAAACTGAGTTTCCTTGAGAGCTGCTTGGAAGCCTGATGGTGTGTGAAGTTAGTGAGCCAAATGGAGTTGTGCTCCCACAAGAACCACTCGGCTGATCCTTCTTCAATATGCCCTTCACCAACATGCAGTGTTTCATTGATTGAATTAGCTCTCACACCAATATTTGTGTCTAGAGCCTTTGCATTGAGGGCTATCTGAAAACGGCTGTGGCGCTGAAGTTGCCTGTGAATGTGGAGTTGGTGGCATGTGAAACCCGCATGTGGAGCATTGGTTTGTGTGGGATCCTCTACCAGGTTCATTCCTAGATAATGCACTCAAAGGGCACTAAGCCTAGAGTGTGAAAACTGAGTTTCCTTGAGAGCTGCTTGGAAGCCTGATGGTGTGTGAAGTTAGTGAGCCAAATGGAGTTGTTCTCACACAAGAACCACTCGGCTGATCCTTCTTCAATATGCCCTTCACCAACATGCAGTGTTTCCTTGATTGAATTAGCGCTCACACCAATATTTGCGTCTAGAGCCTTTGCATTGTGGGCTATGTGAAAACGGCTGTGGCGCTGAAGTTGCCTGAGAATGTGGAGTTGGTGGCATGTGAAACCCGCATGTGGAGCATTCGTTTGTA